>NC_137025.1:19602779-19607779 GCF_032717465.1 Coenobita brevimanus
TTTCCACATCCTTTACAAGCTATCTTGTCTATTTGTTTTCTCACTTTCAACAACAGGAAAAATTTCGTCGGTACTTCTTTGAAACAGTTGGTCAGTTTACTTTCATAATAACTAAAATGACAACTACATATTGAAGACAATGAAGTAAAGGATTTGTGGGCTCTACTTATTAACTTTTCCCCACATATAATTTCCTTTTCATCCCACTGGAGGCGAAAGAAACTCGCTTCAAAGCTTCTGACTGGTTATTAGCCTGTAACAAATCCGTGAGCTACTTGTCATATGCATTAACCCCCTTTTCTTTGTTGTTATGGGACAAATCATGGCGTCGTTTGCTGTTTGTTTAGAAACAGCACATAGTTGTCGTGGTTCCGTGACGTCACACTGGTTTTCTGTTAACTTTATTAACCTATGCACTACAAGATGGTTCTTCTGAGGCCAATCAAATCATGTAGAGAAAAAAAAGGCTTAATTAAACTCGAGAGGTTAGAGGTATGTGAGATGTTACAGGTGGAAGGAAAGGTTAATTGATGGAAGGAAAAAACAAACAAACGGAGAAAGAGCTTAACCTCTTCACTCTGATGACACATACTGTTTTATTTCTGCCACCAGCACATGATTCCATTCTGCTTAGGGAGACCATGTGGTGACGCGGTGGATGAAGCTAAACCTAAGCTTTCCACTACTAGCAGTTACTACCTTTCCACTACTAACAGTCACTACCTTCCCACTACTAACAGTCACTACCTTTCCACTACTAACAGTCACTACCTTTCCACTACTAACAGTCACTACCTTTCCACTACTAACAGTCACTACCTTTCCACTACTAACAGTCACTACCTTTCCACTACTAACAGTCACTACCTTTCCACTACTAACAGTCACTACCTTTCCACTACTAACAGTCACTACCTTTCCACTACTAACAGTCACTACCTTTCCACTACTAACAGTCACTACCTTTCCACTACTAACAGTCACTACCTTTCCACTACTAACAGTCACTCAAGAACTAGCCTGGAAGTACCAATAATAAACTACAGAAAACGTGGTTCAAGAAGACTAAACCTGTCATTCCTGCAGTTCAAAAGGCCTCTCAAAAGTTGAACAATATCATCTCGTAGTTGCCAAAAACCGAAATGCTGATGCTACTGAAATGAAGGAGTTAAGGAAGAAGAACAAAAGAAAGTGGAGAGAAACGTGAATGCGGGGAGTGTGAAAACTTACATGTGAGTGGGATGGTGTATTTGATGAGGGAAGGCTTGGCTGGCCCCTGTAGAGTGAGCTGCGAGTCGTACTGCTCCACACGACCAGTTCTGTAACCATAACATGTCATTAGAAGGCAAAGTGTAGGCATGCTGAGGCATACTAGATCATGATGAAACATATGAAGGCATTATTTGTCCTAACAAGACATACTCCTATAAGGGTATACTGTACTCTAAGTAAAAGGAACCACATCTCATGGCAAGGATACTTGGCCGGGTAAATGACAAGAAAAGCTAACCGGTGACCTCTGGTAAATGCACACTTTATTGCTGTGGCACCATATTAACTTCTTTTGCACAAGTTGTACCTCCCACTGAAGCACACCAGACCATTCTGCAATCCTTCTATAGGGCACATTTGCCCTTGGTTGTACACAATGACTACATTTCTGTAGCTGCTGCTGCTGATGCTGCTCTGTGCACCAGATGGGGACTCCTGCTGGTGGTTGGCCCTGCTGTACAAGTGAGTGTAGCCCAATTGGGGTTCCACACTGCACATCACACATAAGGTTATGTTTGTAAATCTGCTTCACCTGACTTTGCTTGACAGGGTTTGGCATCATCGTTCTCACCATCCGACAGACATGGATGCAGCAACTGGGGGGAAGGTATTGCCAACTGCCCAACTAATGGGGGGTGCAGCACCTGCGACTCTCATCTTGCAATCACGTACGCCACCACACAAGGCAGTAACACAACTACAGCGATACATGATGCAGCAGTGTGTCTGTAAGGTGGCACCTGAGAATGGCCCTCTGGTCAGGTCAGTGCGAAAGCAGAGGAGGCACTGAATGCAGGACGGGGGTGGAGGTGTGTGCATCCACCCCAACACTGGGATGTCACTGGCCTACAGTACTGTACCTTCTGCTGCAACCATATCCAACATCTATGAGCTCTTTATTCTCCTACTGACCAGATATCTAATCCTCATCTGCGGAGGAGAAAATTCACGGCAAGGGTCCTTGATCTCTAGGGATATGCACCAGACCAGAGAGAAGGCTCCTAATGTCTGGTACAATCCCTCCTCCCGCTTCCCCTCTCCTGCTCCACAAACTTCTACTGCTGACAACAGGTGAGAATTGAAATCTGGTGGAACCAATGGATTTCCCTACAATAAAATCAGTTTGCTAAGCAGTGCCCAAAAGGAATATTTCCCGATGAGTTAAAAGTTTGAAAGATGTTTTACATACCTGCAATTTATACTTTTTATCAGGCAATGGCGTCCAGATTATTTTCAAAAATCGTACAAGTAATGTAGTATGATAAAAACTTTGAAGTATTTTCTTTTTCAAGCAGCAAAATACTGAATGTAAAGTTGAACTATTTAGTAACCAGAAAAAAGCACACACAAAAATACCGTACAAATTCTTGACGTAACTGATGGGTCCTCCTGGCAGGTATGCAGTCAAAGCACAAGTGTACAAAGCAGTGCCTCCGTATGAAAGGAAAAGTGATGGAGTGGTGGCAGTCAGTGTGGCAACAACATTCAAGTGACCACAGTGACCCAAACTGAAGTCCACATGACGGCACAATTACCTCAGAAATAAGCGGCAATGCCTATTACATCACACCACAGTAAGTATATGTTAGCTGATTGGTAGGGTTTGTGATCTATATAAATTCTTCTTGGCTCTCACTCAACACGAAAATACCATACAACCATATGACATCCCATATCGTCAAAAATTCAAAAGAGTAACTAAAAACACTCGGGCATAACTAAAGACTTGCAGCATTGGTTGGTCATTTTGTAACTAAAAAACTTGGATATAACTGAAGACCTGCAGCACTGGTTGGTCAGTTCATGACTATAAAGTTCGTATAGCTAGTGATGAAAGCGTTCAAAATACCTGTCCACACAACGCAGCGACAGCCTGCCCTTCTTACCAACTCTTTCCTCTGTCCCTGCAAAATGTATACTGTACAGCATATCAGAAGAGGCGGAGGAGGGGGGTTGCTGCCACAACTCTGATCCTTCTAGTCCCTTTTAAGACAAAAAGATATTACGTGGACACTATTGTTGCCATTTTTATTGTTGATATACAATAAAAATGGCAACAATAATATTGACATTAGTAATAATGGTAAGACCTACACCACAGCTCCCTAGAGCTCCCTAGAGGTCTTGTTTCATCTACGACAGTGGGTCTTACCTTTTTCCCTGTTCACACCCCCTTCAAAGCACCAGACAGTTCTCGCACCCCTACCCCACTGTCATGAAAGAATAATATATTCTCAAAGGTATCCAATAACAGCTCCATCATAGTTTTAATATTTATTTACACCCAGCAGGGGTACACGGCGTTGCCCGGGTAAATCCTTATGATTGTGCACATCTGCATTGCCTGGGATCCTGGATGGCTACTCCCCTTATAAGAGTAGACACCCGAGGCCCCATTTTATCCACTGAACCTATGTTTCTCACTGGGTTCATTTTCCCAGGGATATATTCCCCATGGACCTATTCCTACCATGGACCTATTTTCACATTACCCACCCACCTCATACCCTGCTCACGCACCCCATCTACCCTGCCCACCCCACTAAACCATCCACCCGTCCATCCGACTCAGTACAACTAATAATATGGAATTGAATAATGGATTCCTAGAGCCAGGTATCAAAGACCATATTGCACTAATTCAAAGAAAAGATTAAATGACTAGGAACTGAACAGAAACGGGATGAGAGAAAGGAGAATGACAAGCACAGCTGATGAAGATGGAGTCAATGTTCGTAGATACAGCATTGGCAGAATCAATGTTGATAGATACGGTGATGGCAGAGGCGATATTGATAAAGTCGGTGTTGACACTTTCCACTGATAGTCAGTTTTGACAGAGTGGGTGCTGGCAGAGTTAACACTGATAGACTCGGCACTGACAGATTTGGCACTGGCAGGATCAGTGCTTATAGAGACAGCAGGTTTGCCCTTCCAGAAAAGGAGGAAGGGTAAATCTCATTGGGAGGTCTTTAAACTATCCATACCATGAAAGCGAATGTCCAACTTGACAGGAATAGAGGGAAAACAAGAGTGGAAGATATATGGATATAGCAAGAAGAGAGTGTGGACAGAGGAGATGATAAGGGCAGTAAGGACTGACTGAAGACAAATGGCTCCTATTGGTCACCTCTTACAAGAAGAGATACTGGGGAAGTATTCTTTCCCCTCCTCCCAAAGGTAAACTAACGAAGATTGTAGAAGTAAAAGTCTCTACAGCAATTCCCTACCATATTTCCACCACATTCACTTCATTATTTCTAGTTAGTTGAAGTTAGTAGGGGAGTGAAAGATAAAAATGGTAGATTACCACTGGAGAAGGAAGAAAAAGTGAGCAGATGGAGAGAACACTTTAAGGAATTGTTGAACATATAGAATGAAAGTAACGCGAGTATAAGTGGCTGGGGAATGGCTGGGAGAAGGAGGGAGGTGAGAAGACGGGAAGAAATCAGTAGGATGGAAGTTGTGGAAGCAATGAAGAAAGTCAAAATGGGGAAAGCCTCAGGAATTGATGGAGTGTGTGGTGAAATGCTGAAGCACGTGGGAGAGATAGTAATAGAATGGATATGGAAGATGTGCAGATTGGCCTGGGAGGAAGGTAGAGTCCCGGAGGATTGGAAGTCAGGTATAATTATTCCCTTGTACAAAGGAAAAGGGGAAAAAGAAGTGTGTGGTAATCATAGGGGCAATTGTCTTCTTAACTGTAATAGGAAATGTATACGGTAGGA
>NC_137025.1:19612779-19650279 GCF_032717465.1 Coenobita brevimanus
TTCTCAGTCATCTTAACTCTTCTCTGTCACAACTAATCCAGCTCTCTTGCGAAATCAGGGATACTTCCTGGACTCCCCCGTTACCTTGCTGGGGTCACGGCCATAGCAGTAGCCGGGGGTCCAGGTGGTGTAGCTGTGTGCCTCACAGACTCTGTCTTTGCTTTCTCATTTCTTTTTTAACTTGTCAGTGAAAGATTGAGTAACACCGCCATCATGCCAATCTTGGACCACCCTGCTCTCACAACATCTTCGTGATCAGGGTAGCGGCGCCAACACCTCATCCTGCACACCCATTGCACCCTGGGACTTGTGCAAAGGAGGGGTGGCTGGTCACTTCATTCCCTTTAATTAACATCACTGCCACACTTCCTTTTAATTAAAGAAATGGCTCTCTGTTAAATATAAATGTACCCTCCCCTCCCTGCCTCCAGACCCCGGCCAGATATTTTTCAACATTACAGAAACACCCTTTGTCAAGTAACTAGGACAAAATTGTCAAAATCACCCTTGCCTCTCTGCCCCACCTTGACACTCACCTTTCCCCAGATAACCTGCCTAAATACTGGCACACTGGCTGTGGGTTAATCTCAACTCCGGAACTAAAAGCAGCCTGCACTATTCTTGAAAGAAGGGTCACCACACATGTCATAAATCACAATGACAGTGACCTCAAGACTGAACTTTCCCATACAAATGACATCAATGTTGTTCACATTTTCCGATTTAAATATTGTTCCACTATCAAAATTCGTTGTGCTTCTCCCCAAGAGGTCCCAAAACTTCTCTCACAAGGCATCAAGGCTTTCCATACGATCATCCCACCTGGCAACCTGAGAAACAAGCAGTGGTTTGGTCTAGCCCATTGCTTTAAGTCTTTACGGACACCAAGCCCGTAAGTGTAAAGAAACACAAGTCTGCTCGAAATGCTCCTCCGAAGGACATTTCTACACAAACTGCACCATCACCGACACTAAATTCATTAATTGTGGACAAGGCCACACTGCCGTTATTGCCAACTACCCATTTAGAAAAGATCCTCTAAAGAATGCCAAGTCTGGCGCCAACACAGTACCACACTCCTCCCTCACATTGCACTCAACGCCCCTCATCCTCGAACTCATATGCCCAGGCAGCAGTCATCCTCTCAGCCCCAAACTCATGCACCCAACACTCACCGTACCTCTCACAGCACCACCTGCCCCACTCCCTCCTGCAACTCATTCTTTGGCCCCTCATATTCACCAAAGTCACCACCGTTATCCAAACCACCCTGGCTCAGGGCCAGAATACCAAAGTTCCCTTCACATCTCTCATGAACAATGCACTAACTGCCAATAAATTGCCCTCCAATGTCATACCCCGTTCATGGCTAACTGGCAACACCTCCCCCACCTCAAACTCTGCCACCTCCCGCACCTCGCCCTCTTCCATCCTCCCACGACATGCTTTTCCACCCCTACCATCCCACACCCATCCCTTCACCCACTCATCCTAACTACCATCGTACTTCCATCTCCTCCCAAGCATTCCAATCCTCTCCTATCTTCCATCTTCTCCCTCCGCCCCTCCACCGAACCACATTATCCTAGCCCCAAGATCCCCCCATCTTCTTCCCAAATCCCCCAACCCTCACCCTTGTGACTCTCCACCAGCACAACCAACAAACCCGCTCAACCCCATGTCCCCCTCAACTCCTACCACCCCCTTACCCACGATCACAGTACCTCCTGCAAAAGTATGGCATCAGCTTCTCTAGAATCCCCTTCCTCACACTCCCCCACAACTCACAACACTCACAACCACGCTCCGGGAACCGCAGTGCTTCTCCTCCCCAAAATCCCTTCCTTCTCCATTGCCTCCCCCCAAAACACGACATACATTGGACATCAAGACTCATCTCCACACCGTCACCAACAACCTGATCCTGTATCCGTTATCTAAGCTGCCTCGGCTAGATCCCAGATTACCACGTTCCCTTCGCATCTCTCATCAACGATGAACTAATTGCCAATAACTTGCCGCTATTGTCATCCCTCCTTCATGGCTAACTGATAACATCATTAAAATTATACAATTCAACATAAGACATTATCATGCAAACAGTCCTGACACTTCCTGCCCAAACATCCTCATCCTCCATCTCCCTGCTCAAGCCCCGAGGCCGTCAAACCTGAGCTCGAGAGGTAGCCGTTAAGTTACTGCTTGGCACAAGAAAGCCTGTAGCTTAACTCCTCCATCATGGCATCTTAAAGAAATAAAAAGGGCATTGCTGTCACTGAGACCCCTACTTCCCAACAAATAAACACATGCATATTGGGTTAAGCCACGACGCTTTCTCTTCATCTAAATTTCTTCCTCTCCTGCTTGTCACATGCACACTACACAGTGCAACCATGCTGTGGGCCGTGCACCTCCCAGGTTGTATAACACTCACCACACATACACAATCATTCTTTACGTTCCTTCCTCCCCTTCCCCCCTTTCTATACGTCATTCATTCACCCCTGCGGTAACTCTCCTTCTCGCACCAGCAAATACATACTTGTACTAGCCTGTTGGCGTAGGGTTTCCAAGTCAATGCAATGTAAGACGCCAAATTTAACCGTAAAAGGCGCTAGCTTTCAACTGTGCAGATTTCCCTGAGTAGGTGCGATACCATAATAGACTTTAATGAAAAAAAATCAACAGGTAAAAGATGTAAATACTCTGAGTAGGGCAGGCAGTGCCATTAGTGTTACTCACCACAATTCCCAAAGATCAAAAGCCTCCCGGGAACCTTCTTCCATACTGCAGGCAGCACAATGGGACGCTTGTTCTTGCCAGAGTTGACTTTGTTGCTGAAGAGTTAGCATATGCATCCAAGATGCAAATATTCTTATTCTTGACAATTGCATCAGGCAATTCATAAGTAGCAAAACATTGTTCATTTGTTTTCAACCAATATGTCCCCCTCTTATGCTCCCGCGGCCAGTCAGGTCTCTACTGAGCCTCCATTATTCAGTAAGGTAGAAGAACAGGTATCCCCCGAGCTAGACCTACTGTAGATAGATCATCTAGCCCTGCTAAGGTTACAGGAGAGCGAAGGCGGCTGCCCGGGGTGGGGGGGGGCGCAAACTCTCGACCTCGCGATCTCGAGTCACACGCTTTACCACTGAGCCACCTCACTCCTCACAAACGAACAGGACTTCGGCACATTCGTAGTGTTTCCTTACGTGGACGTGCTCGTCATTACCGGCCAGTGGCAACCCACTCACAACAGGCACTTAAAGATATTGTTAAAGCTTTGCCTTCTTACGTTTGTTTCGATTAAGATTGGTAAGACTGTGTCAGTGCAATAAAACATTACACCCCTTACACTGAAAAAGCGTTAGATTTGGCGCTAAATGAGGTTAAATATTCTAGATTAGCGTTATCGCGCAAAATGACAATACTTGGCGAAGTGCATACGCTTTTATAAATTAAGTTATATATAACTGTGTGTACACTATTATATTAACACTTTACATTAAAATTACCTCCGAGAACATAAGATCTATTGTTATCGCCAACTGCATCACAAACTTTCTATCTATCTATATATCTATTGCCAGATGCCAGAGGTGGCCACAAACAAATCGCCTCCATGTCGCCTATCCCCCGCCATTTCACTGCCCTGCTCCCAGCTCACCCCCCTCCCCTCTCTCATATACCTCTCCACTGCATCCCTCCATCTCATCCTTGGCCTTCCCCTCCCTTTCCCCCCTCCACCTCACTCACATACTCTCCTCGTCAGTCTCTCAAACTCCATCCTTTCCACATGGCCAAACCACCTTCATGTGCTCCTCCTAACGCTTCCTATCACATCCACACCCACACCACAACACTCCCTCACATCCTCATTTGTCAGTCTGTCTCTCCATGTGACTCCACATGCTCCTCTCAAATAAGTCATTTCAGTGCTCTCTCTCTTGACTTGTGTCCCTCCAACAAGGTCGCAGCTTCACTTTCATACGTTAGAGTTGGTATCAAAATACTGTCATGTAGTAACTTTTGCACTTCCATGCTCACTTCCCTGTTTCTTATCACTGCTTTCAAGAAACCAGTAACATTTGTGTACCCTTTCAAGCACTTCACCCTCCAAACTTCCATCCTTACTCGTCACACTACCCAAGTACTTAAACGTACTCACAATGTTCCATTTCCTCCTCATCCAACCTCACTGTACATTCACTGACTTCACTTCTCTCGAAGACCATAACTTTACACTTCCGTTACATTCACATTTAGGGTCCGTTTCCTTCATACTCTAACAAACTCATCCACCAAAGCCTTGCAGCTCCCCTTCGTCTTCATTTAACAATACAGTATCATCTGCAAACAACAGTACAGGGAGTTTCCAAACACTGCCCTCTCCCATTAGGGCCACTCCAACATCCACTGCCCTACATTGTATGTCTTTTATAACCCCATCCATATACTGATTGTACAACCACGGAGACATGACATATCCCTGTTTCAATTCAACCTTCAAGAGAAAAATTCACTCAGTGCACTATCCACATGCACTGCAGCCTTAACACCCTCATACATACTCTTCACAGCATTCAACAACTTCCCATCTACTCCATATATTCTTAATACTTTCCACAGTCCTTGTCTATCCACCCTGTCATAAGCTTTCTCCAAATCCATGGAAGCCACATACAACTTCTTTCCCTTCTCTAGAAACTTTTCCACTAAAGATCTAAGAATGAGTATCTGATCTACACACCCTCTTCCCTTTCTAAAAACCTCCCTGTTCTTCTCCAACTGATTCCTGTGTTATTTCCCTAACTTTGTCAATAAGTATATACTTTTCCTATTACACTTAAGAAGACAAGTGCCCCTATGATTACCACACACATCTATTTCCCCTTTTCCTTTTTACAAGGGTATAATTATACTTGACTTCCAATCCTCCGGGACTCTACCTTCCTCCCAGGCCAGTCTGCACATCTTCCATATCCATTCTATTACTATCTCTCCCACGTGCTTCAGCATTTCACCACACACTCCATCAATTCCTAGGGCTTTCCCCATTTTGACTTTCTTCATTGCTTCCACAACTTCCATCCTACTGATTTCTTCCTCTCTTCTCACATCCCTCCGTCTCCCAGCCATTCCCCAGCCACTTATACTCGCATTACTTTCAATCTCTATGTTCAACAATTCCTTAAAGTGTTCTCTCCATCTGCTCACTTTTTCTCCCTTCTCCACTGGTAATCTACCATTTTTATCTTTCACTCCCCGACTAACTTCTTTGCCACCCTGTCTAACTCTCTTTACCTCTTCCCAGAACATTTTCTTACTATCTCTCCACTTTACACTCAAATTCCTTCCAAATTCCTCATCCACTCTCTTCTTACTCTCTCTTACTAATCTTTATACCTTTCTCTTCCTCTCTACATATAACTGTCTCTTCCGTCTCTCAACTTCGTCCACGCCCCTGTTTCTCATCCACTCACTATATGCTTTCTTCGTTTGTGCCACAGCCTGTCTCACCCTTCATTCCACCATGCTGTTCCTTGCACCCCCTTTCGTCTTCTCTTCACCCCAAACACCACCTCATATGCTGGCCAGATTTCTGTGAATATCTTGCATACATCTTCCACGTCCCCCATCTGCTCCAGTCCATATTTTGCCAGTCGCTCCTCCACTTCCCTCTTTCTCATCGTCTTATAATCTTTCCACCCTTCTTGCATATACGATTTCCTCCTGTCCTTCCCTTCTTCTATTTCTCCATTTCACTTGGACCTTGATTCTCACCACCACCAAGTGGTAGTCAGAAAGTCCATTCCCCCAACCTCTATATGCTCTTGCATCCATTACACACCTTCGCATTCTTTCATCCACACACACAAAATCAGTCATTGCCTTCCGTTCATTCAGTTCACCACCCACCCTTCTCAACACTTGCCATGTACAGTATACCTATGAATCATTTTGTGCCTGAAGAGGGTATTGGCTATCACCAACCCCCTCCCGGCACAAATGTCCACTAAGGCCCTGCCATTCTCATGTATCTCAGTAGGTACACATCACTCACCAACTACTACATCCACCTTCACATTCCCTACCTTACCATTCATATCGCCAATCAAAAACACTCTCATTCCCGTCAGACTTTTCCATGCTTGCTTCCACATTTGTCCAGAACTCTTCTCTCACTCTGCTTGCACGATTTTGCGTTGGTACATCAATCAATCAACCATTTCCTGTAGCATCCCACGGGATGCATAGGGCCTCGATGAACTCTCTCCACCAATATTTGTCTCTTGCCATCGCCTCCAGGTCCCACCAACACTCCTCTCCCGCTTCTCTTTTCATGTCCTCAGCCAGGTTTCCCATGGCCTACCTCTTCCTCTTCTTCCTCTAGCAGTTCACTCTGGCACATCCTGTATTAAACTGCCTTCTTTTCTATATATGTGCCCCAGCCATTTCCAGCGAGACAGTCTCACATATTCATCAACTGGATCCACTCTCGTAATATCTCTTACTTTTTCATTTGTAACTCTGTCTTGCCACTTTACCCGAAGAATCCCTCTCGGTAATTTATTCTCAAATCCTAATACTTTCTGATCTGTTGCAATTGTACTGTACTATGACTCATACCCATAAATTAAAATTGGTCTAACCATGGACTTGTAAATTTTTACTTTAGTATGCACCGAAAGCATATTATTATTCCAAACAGATTTCAACATTCCCACAGCTCGCCAAGCCTGCCTAATCCTCTCCTCAATTTCATTGTTTAATGATCCATTAGATGATACAATCGTTCCCAGATATTTAAAATTTTCTACATTCTTCACCACATTATTTCCAACTACACAATCGATTTGGTTCTCCATCATATTAATAATTTTAGTCTTTCCACAAGTTATTACCAATCCAACTTTTTCTCCTTCCTCCACCAGACAATCAAGCACCCTCTGCACCTCGTAAATACTTCTGCAAATTGGCACATACACACACACACACACAGTCGCCTACATTTGTAGTCCAACTTTCAGTTTTACCCACACAGTCCTTGAGCCAACTGATCCATACCCTCTTGTATTCTCCTTCTATCTGTTACTCACAATACTCACTCCTTCTTTTGCCCTCTCATTCTCACCTACTCCCACACATATATATACCCCATCCATACTCCCATTCTCTCACACTCTCACCTCTCCATTTAGTTTCAGTTAATTCACACACATCCACTTTCGCACCCTCAAGCACCCGGACAATCTCTCTATCTCTCTTTCACCTCATCATTTGCACCCTTGCATTCCATATCGCCATCCATATCACGTCCTTTGTCCGGTCCTTAGTCGTCATCTTTTGGTCAGTCCTGGTCCGAGGCTTCTTGTTCGTATTTTTAGTTAGTTGTTTTCCGGGGAGGGGCACTAACTCTCCGCAAGGTTACCACCCAGCGTTGTAAATGCTTTTCTGGTTTACAGGAATCTTTTGGCTTGCCACTGAATGTAGAGCTACCCTAAAAACAGAGTACCACTACACAGAGTAGGTGGATGATGGGCGCCCCCACTTACTTTATATTCGTCCGTTCGTTTTTAAAGGCTCCAACATGCTTGCATGTGTCGGCCTTGGTCACCTAATGGCGGCTCTCCATGCTGCACATATATATATATATATATATATATGTAGAGAGAGAGAGAGAGATACAACCTCAACTTTATTCCCTACTCCCAAAAGATGAACCACGTTTGAGGACAGCATCGTCAACAGACCTAATACGCACCCCCTGTTAACAGTGGCGTACCGGAGGGGGGGCAGGAGGGAGGCTGTTTGAAACTGCCCCCCGGGCCCCCAAGTGAGGGGGGGGGGCCTCAGAAAGTCCTAAAAATTTATAAGCTAATTTATATATATAGTATATATATATATATATATATATATATATATATATATATATATATATATATATATATATATATATATATTTATCATCCCGACAATCCCGGCTGAGATATTAGATAAGTTTTGAGAATGAGGGGGGTTAGGTTCTTTGCGGGGCCCCCCTCCAGGTGGGGGCCCCCGCAAAGAACCTAGCCCCCCGGGCCCCCAGATCTCTAGGTACTCCCCTGCCTGTTAAGAACCCCTGATCTACAACGTTACTTAAACAAGAGGTGAGTGGCAAGGTCAGGGCATCTTTAGACCATGTCAAGGAGGCGGGAGGACGTCAGTTCCCTATACCTGTCAATGTTTGGTCGTCTCTGGCGGCACGCAAAGGATGTGGGCAGCACAAGATCTTCCCCCATCATGCTGTGATGAGCATAACAAAGAACAGCATTATTAGGAAGCATACAAAGAGCATGTCAACTCACATGGTGGACTTAAATATCATCTTCATCTTAAACTGGCCATTCTTGCGGTCCCGAGAGTAGAGGGTCTTCCAGCACCTGCCCGGAGCCTCCCACGACGCCTGTAGCTTGTCCTGTTGGTACCACATCCCCATATACTGCCAAAGAGACACACCCTATTAACACTCCACGCCACAATAACATGACGTAACCAAGGTATGTGATTAACCATATTAAACCGCTATAATGATCATCTACCCCCCCCTCTCTCTCTGTCACACCCACCCACACACACACACACACACACACTGCAAAAGCGTAACATGGCAGGAACTGTCACTAACCACCGTAACAATCATCAATCTCTCTCTCTCTCTCTCTCTGATAAAGTTGGCTGAAATAATGAAAATCAGGGTGGCATCACGATACAAAGAGCCCTAAAGAGTTCTTCAGCCACGTAAGCAAAACAATAGGAAACCTTTAAAGGCAGTAGGGTTAGTGCCCCTCCCCGGAAAACAACTAACTAAAAAAACAAACAATAAGCCTCGGACAAGGACTGACCAAACGATGATGACCAAGGACCGGACAAAGGACATGGTTATCGGAACGTGGAATGTAAGGGGAGCGAATGATGAGGTGAAAGAGAGAGAGATTGTCCAGGTGCTTGAGGGTGCGAAAGTGGATGTATGTGGAATAACTGAAACAAAATGGAGAGGAGAAAGTGTGAGAGAATGGGAGTATGGATGGGGTATATGTGCAGGAGTAGGTGAGAATGAGAGGGCAAAGGAAGGAGTATGTATAGCTGTGAGTAAAAGATGGAAGAGGAGCATAAGACAGTATGGATCAGTTGGGTCAAGGAGTGTGTGGGTAAAGTTGAAAGTTGGAATACAAATGTGGGCGATTGTGTGTGTGTATGCGCCAACGCAAGATCATGCTAGAAGAGTGAGAGAAGAGTTCTGGACAAATGTAGAAGTGTGCATGGAAAAGTTTGGAAGGAATGAGAGAGTGTTTTTGATTGGTGATATGAATGGTAAAGTTGGGAATGTGAAGGTGGATGGAATAGTTGATGAGTGGGGTGTGCCTGCTGAGATAGATGAGAATGGGAGTGCGTTAGTGGACATTTGTGCTGGGAGGGGGTTGGTGATAGCCAATACCCTCTTCAGGCATAAAATGATCCACAGGTATACATGGCGAGTGATGAGAAGGGTGGGTGGTGAACCGAATGAAAGGAAGGCAATGATTGATTATGTGTGTGTGGATGAAAGGATGCGAAGATGTGTAAAGGATGCAAGAGTGTATAGAGGTTGGGGGAGTGGACTTTCTGACCACTACTTGGTGGTGGCCAGAATTAGAATGCAAGTAAGATGGAGGAATAGAAGAAGGGAAAGACGAGAGGAAGGAGTAGTTGCAAGGAGAGTGGAAAGATTACAAGAGGATAAGAAAAAGGCAGAGTATAAGAGAGAAGTGGAGGAACGATTGGGCAAATATGAATTGGAGCAGATGGGAGACGTGGAAGGTGTGTGCAGGATATTTACAGAAGAAATATGTGCAGCATGTGATGTGGTGTGTGGAAGGAAGAGAAGACGGAGGGGGGTGCAAGGAACAGCGTGGTGGACTGAAGAGGTGAAACAGGCTGTGGCACAAAAGAAGAAAGCATAAAATGAATGCATGAGAAATAGGGGCGTGGAAGAAGTTGAGAGGCGGAAGAGAGATTTATATGTAGAAAGAAAGAGAGAGGTGAAAAGATTAGTAAGAGAGAGTAAGAAGAGAGTGGATGAGGAATTTGGAAGGAATTTGAGTGTAAAGTGGAGGGACCGTAAGAAAATGTTCTGAAGAGAGGTGAAAAGAGTAAGACAGGGTGGAAGTGAAGTTAGCAGGGGAATGAAAGATAAAAATGGTAGATTACTAGTGGAGAAGGGAGAAAAAGTGAGCAGATGGAGAGAACACTTTAAGGAATTGTTGAACATACAGGATGGAAGTAATGCGAGTATAAGTGGCTGGGGAATGGCTGGGAGAAGGATGGAGGTGAGAAGACAGGAAGAAATCAGTAGGATAGAAGTTGTGGAAGAAATGAAGAAAGTTAAATCGGGGAAAGCCCCAGGAATTGATGGAGTGTGTGGTGAAATGCTTGAAGCATGGGGGAGAGATAGTAGTAGAATGGATGTGGAAGATGTGCAGATTGGCCTGGGAGGAAGGTAGAGTCCCGGAGGATTGGAAGTCAGGTATAATTATTCCCTGGTACAAAGGAAAAGAGGAAAAAGAAGTGTGTGGTAATCATAGGGGCATTGGTCTTCTTAGTATAATAGGAAAAGTGTATGGTAGGATACTTATAGACAGAGTTAGAGAAAGAACAGAGGAATTAGTTGGAGAAGAACAGGGAGGCTTTAGGAAAGGAAGAGGTTGTGTAGATCAGATATTCATTCTTAGATCTTTAGTAGAAATGTTTCTAGAGAAGGGAAAGAAGTTGTATGCGGCTTTCATGGATTTGGAGAAAGCATATGACAGGGTGGATAGACAAGGATTGTGGAAAGTGTTAAGAATATATGGAGTAGATGGGAAGTTGTTGAATGCTGTGAAGAGTATGTACGATGGTGCGAAGGCTGCAGTGCGTGTGGATGGTGAACTAAGTGAATTTTTCTCTTTGAAAGTTGGTTTGAAACAGGGATGTGTCATGTCACCATGGTTGTTCAATCTGTACATGGATGAGGTAATAAAAGAGGTACAATGTAGGGTAGTGGATGTTGGAGTGACCCTGGTGAGAGAGGATAGTGTTTGGAAACTCCCTGTACAGTTGTTTGCAGATGATACTGTGTTGTTGAGTGAAGATGAAGGGGAGCTGCAAGGCTTGGTGGATGAGTTTGAGAGAGTGTGTAAGAAACGGAATCTAAAGGTGAATGTAGAGAAGAGTAAAGTGATGGTCTTTGAGAGAGGTGAAGTTAGTGAATGTACAGCGAGGTTGGATGGTGAGGAATTGGAAAATGTGAGTCCGTTTAAGTACTTGGTTAGTGTGATGAGTAAGGATGGAGGTTTGGAGGGTGAAGTGCTTGAAAGGGTACAGCAGGGAAGAAAGGTTGCTGGTTCTTCGAAAGCAGTGATAAAATACAGGGAAGTGAGCATGGAAGTGAAAAAGTTACTACATGACAGTATTGTGATACCAACTCTAACGCACGGAAGTGAAGCTTGGACATTGTTGGAAGGACACAAGGCAAGAGTGAGAGCAGTGGAAATGAGTTATTTAAGAGGAGCCTGTGGAGTCACGTGGAGAGACAGGCTGACGAATGAGGATATAAAGGAGCGTTGTGGTGTTGATGTGGATGTGATAGGAAGCGTTATGAGGAATACACTGAGGTGGTTTGACCATGTGGAGAGGATGGAGGGTGAAAGACTGACGAAGAGAGTGTATGTGAGTAAGGTGGAGGGGGGAAGAGGGAGGGGGAGGCCGAGGATGAGATGGAGGGATGGGGTGGAGAGGTATATGAGAGAGGGGGGTGTGAGTTGGGAGCAGGGCAGTGAAATGGCGGGGGACAGGGCGACTTGGAGGCGATTTGTTTGTGGCGACCCCAAACGAGATTGAGGCGTCTGGCAATAGTTAGAGATAGAATGCATCAAAACGGTGTAATGCAAATCTCAGATACAACTCTATACACTCTACACAACTATTTTGCCTCGGCATTTACGTCAGAAAATACTACGTAGATATGACAAGACCAGTACTGGCATATATGTGAACATCCCGTCACCCTTGGATGTAATGTACACCTGAGGAGGGGGGAAGAAGAATCGAGAAGCAACGGTAAATATTTACATGTCACCTGGATGAAATAAAATTATTCAAGAGTTCTTAAAGACGTACATAACCAGGTGACTCCTTCGCTAGGATAAATCTTAACCAAATCGTTAGAAACTGGGGAATTGCCAGAAGACTGGATGCCAGCAGATGTGACTTAAGTCTTTCAAAAAAGGGATCAAGAATATCCTGAGAAAGATCTGTTAGAAGGTATAACTGTCGAACAAGACTGTCAAACACCTGGAAAACCACAACCTGATTATGGACTCCCGGCATGGGTTCACACATACTGGATCATGCCAAAACAATCTGCACAATTTTTTCCACAATATGTCAAGCAAGTACGAGAGGAATAAAGCATAAGACACTCTTTACTAATATTTCTAAAAGTCATTCTGCAGTGCCTCACCTCAGACTAACATCAAAAGTCTGTGCACTTCTTATTAATAAGGAGGGTACACTCTGTTTACAAAACTGGCTAACGGAGAGGAAACGACGAGTGGTACGAGTAATCAACAAAATCAGTTCTGATTGGCTTCCGTCACTTCTGGAGTTCGACAAGGGCCAGTCCTTGGTCCTTCCATTATATATCACTGACACAGATGTTGCTGTCAAGTGTGATCTCAAGTTTGCAGATGACGTCAAATTTGCAGCAAATATGAACACTCTTAAAGGGACGGGGAAACTCCCACCAGGTTTGTGCCAGCCCAGGAATGGTCTGAGACATGGAAAATGCTGTTTTATTTAACGCGCAGAAATACAAGGTGACGCATATTGGTTATGCTAATCCCAGGTCTGACTATTTACTTTTAGGGGTAACTCTGAGGAAGACTGATCTGGAAATGGTCTTAGCTGTACTGATCAGCAATGATCCACAATTTTCCAAACAGTGCACGTATACCGAGAAAAAGGGCCAGAAACTGCTAGGCTTCATCCAAAGGCCATTTCGCAAGAGGAACAAGAGATTGTTCTTACTCTACTATTTCTTAATACGGCTGCTTCTGAAGTATGCTATGTAGTTCTGATCACCTACACTTAGGAAGACATAGATCGACTTGAAAGAGTTCGGGGTACAGCTACAAAACTTATTCCATCCATCATGAGACTGAGTTATCCGGATCGGCCAAGAGCTCCTGGACTGTTTTCATTAGAAACTCTTTGACGGCGAGATCAGCTCACTGGTGTTTACAGTACTGAAAGGGTTTGAGAATCTTGGCTAACTCAACACGTAACCATGGTTGGAAGAAAACAAATTTAACACCAGCATAAGTGAAAACTTTTTCACGTACAAGATCTGGTCCTTCTGGAGTATATTCCCAATGGAAACTGTTAGTAGCACTACAGCTTAAAAGAAACCTTGAAAGGATCTCACACACACTGGAATGAGTGTGTGGCGGGTGTGGATTCCCAAGCAAATACAAACTATCTCCTCAGTGTGGACGGCAAGGTCTTGATTTAGTAACCTTTCCATGTAATCCCCTCCCCCTCTCTCACGTCCTCTGTAGTGTTTAGTCTGCAGCACCTCTGACTCTATATATGTGTGTGTGTGTGTGTGTGTGTGTGTGAACTTGCTGAGTCATCAATCAACTTCTGTGTGGGTAGGTGGTGGGAAACTAGCTCCTTGGCTTGAATAGGTCAGTGTCTGAAACATCCCTGGAAAAATGGGTCCATGTGGGAACATAGACCCAATGAGTGGAAGTCCCTGGGAAATGGGTTCATGGCAACACATAGGTCTACAGTGGAAACAGGACAGAGGGGAAAATAGGTCCATGGAGGAAAAATAGGCCCATGATGGAAATAAATCCATGGTGGGAATAGGCGCACGATGACAACAGGCCCATGGGGGAATGCAAGGCAGGAACCGGTCGGGGGGGGGGGAATTAGTTTTACCTAAATACAGCTTCCCTTCCTACTACTCTAAACATTAACAAACCTTCTCTAACATCAAACTTCCCCCATCTACCATCTTTCATCTGCAGTGGCGAGCACTGACATTTTGGGGGGAGGGGCAGGGGCTCCACACACACACACACACAAAAAAAAAAAAATTACATCCCTTCTAGGTTATCAGACCTACTGAACTACCTGACGGCGATGTCACAAGGATATTTATATTCGAACTCTATGCTTCCTGAAATGCATACACACATTCTATTTATCCGTTACACACACACACACACACACACACACACACACATACACTGATATAGCAAGTGTTTAGTTGTGTAGGGCTGTCCAAATTACATTTCATGGTTACTTGAAGCCACAAATAGGAGAACAGACAGACAGAAACAGACGTCAGTTTAAGAAGGCACTACGTAATCAGTAGGGCACAGGGGCAGGGACTCAAGCCCCTCCCAGCTCGTATCAATCACTACAGTCAAGTTTTATATCCGTTTCAAACCCTTTCTATATCTCTATCATAAAATTGCAATAGTTTTCTATTTCTAATTGTACGGTATCCACATACTCTGTCCTAATTACAAGGGAAGTGTAAAAAGATAATTACCGTCATTAATCGCCGTAATATCCGACCGCCAGTTCGTAATTAGCCGTGATTCTTAAACGATGGCTAATTATCCGCACATGAGTACGGTAATGAGCCAGCCCGGTGTCATATGCACGGAGTGACTTTATGCTGGAAGTTACCGTTCCCTTCTCTATTAAGCCTAAATTAACCTAACCTAACCAAACCTAACCTAACCTTAACCTAACCTTATCCTAGATCAACCTAACCTAAATAAACCTAAATTAAACTAATTTTAATTCACGAAATGACTAATTTCACAATCTGCCTGTAACATACATATATATCTTTATTTATATATATCCATATATCGACCTATAGTTACCTACAAGTCGATAAGACATCCAACTATCTTCCTGACACATGTATTTCATACAATGTTGTTGATAAATGGCACAAAATTTGAGATAACATGCAGATATTTTCAAAATAGATGCTAAACGGCTACTCGGTGCATGCGCACTGAGCGGAACGGTGACTTTCAGCATGTTACTCCGTGCATACGACACCGGCCCGGGATGCACAAACGCTGTATTTGGCTCCCTTCCAAGTCTCTTCCGTAGCGAGCAGGGATTTTTCTGGGGAACATTTACCCGACCAATCAGCAGCCACCGATGTATCACGTGACTGAATTTAAACAGACCACACCCTCCCCTATTCTCCTCCCTTCCCCCTCCTTCTCTCCCTCCCTCTTCCCACAAAACAAGTACTGTACATACTGTACACAAATACGTACATATGCATTTACGCAAGTGATTACGTACGTACTTAAGGACAAATGTATCCCAAGTCGGACTAAGGTATTTACGTACATATGAATATAAATATTCACGTACATGAATACTTACATAAGCACGTGCTTATGTACGTACGTCAACTCATGTAAGCACGCACTTACGTACGTACGTGAATACTAATATAATTACGTACGTGAATACTTTGGGAATACGTACGTGAATCCTTACGTATGTACGTACTTACGCACGTGAATACTTACGTAAGTACGTACATATGTACGTACTTCCTAAGCACGTACATACGTGGACGTACATGAATGCGTTAGTACGTACATACGTGCGTACATAAATACGTGCACAGGTGTGTACATAAGTACGTATAGATGTACATACGTAAGTATGTACATGGGTGCATTCGTAGGCATGTACATACGTTCATACAAACATGCGTACGTAATTACGTACGTACATTGTACGTACTTAAGTACGTGAATACTTACGCAAGGACGTACGTATGTATGTACAGTACTTCCGTAAGCACGTATATATGGGCTTACGTAAGTACGTATATAGGTAAGTACATGAATGCTTTAGTACGTACATAGGTACGTATGTAAATATGTGCATGGGCGTGTACGTAGGTAAGTATACGGGTGCATAGGTATGCACGTACATACATTCACACAAATATATGCGTACGTAATTACGTACGTGGATGTGTACGTAAGTACGTACGTAGATCCAGACGTATATACGCAGGTGCGTATGTACGTACGGTACGTACATCTCACAGGTGTTTTGGTCGGGGGTCGTGTAATCGATACAATGTGCCGCTATTTCCGAATCACGATCCTGTAAGGGTGCAGGGTGGTCTGGAGGACCCTTAGCGAAAGGGAGACGCTACGACAAAAAATGGCGGTCAACACAGTGTGTGCATGCCGGTGTAAAGGCCCTCTCCCACTTCGGCGAAAGTGTGGAAGATAAAGTCACGATGTGTCAAAAATCCCTAATCGTGGGTATTCGTGATCAAAATCTTGTCCCTTCGTGGCATGGCGCCGATACGTCGCACGAGGTGGAAATTTGTCGTGGGGGGCCACGACGTTTTCATGCTGCATGAAAACGTCGTGGCCTTCCACGATTTTGTAAAATTTCGCAGATTAGTCATTGACAACAAGGCGACGCCTCGGCGACCTCAGCGATTACCCGGCGTATAAACCGCGTATGATCGCCGACATCGGCGAGGCGTCGGCGGTGAAAAAACCATTGAGATGTCATACGGTCATACGGCGAAGCGTCGGCAATGTATCGGCGATGCATCGGTGATGTTAATACGACATAGCCTATGTAAACCGTACGATACGTACCTGGTTGTGCGACAGTAATATTTCATCTTATGAATGTCGGTGATATATCGCCGACATTTCACGGATGAACCGTCGATTAAACGCCTTAAATACGCCGATGACGGCGAGGCACCTGCGATGGCCTCAGAGTTTTGTCTGCAAGGTGCGTGCGATGCATTCGCCGACACATCGACGATACATCGTCGACAGCACGCCGCCGATGTACCTTTATCGCCGTTGAGTCGCCATAAAAAAAAAACGTTAAAATTTGAATTTAGAATAATGCTTGTGCATTACGCCGACATATCGGCGATATGTCGGCTACTAGTCGCCAGTTATATCGTATACTCCGCCGAGGTTTCGGCGTTTTGTTGTACTGGTGTCGCCGGTATTACGCCGACACCACGATTCTTCGTCAGAATCGTCGACACATCACCGACTTCGGCCACGATTTTCATCGTGGCTTCATCGTGCCTATTTACGCCGAAGTGGGAGAGGGCCTTAACGCCGAAAGGGAGCGGCGCGACCGGTAAAGAAGGCGCCAAGAGCGTGCGACCGTTTGTGAATCCGGGCCCTGGTTTCTGTGGCTGAGGGGAAGCCGTGTAAAATGTACTTTTGGGAAATCGAACAGTAGAAAAACAAGTTTTGTTGAGAGAATTATGTCGATTGAATTTTGTTAGATTTTAAACCCAAATTCAAAGAACATTTGGTCCAGGAAAAAATCGGACTCCAATATTTTATTAACCCTTACACAACCTACCTACGTAATTTTTTCGTAAATTTTACCACCTGGGTGCACCAACTCTTTCTTACAATCCCACGATCTTTATGAAAGTAATTTTGATGAAGTGCAACACAAACAGTTGCATGTTGATTTTATAACAAAAAATATAATTAGGACAAACATAATATATTTATTCTGGTATATTTAAAGAATACGCCAGTTTTACTGCGGCTGCATTTCTCTGCCGATCGGCGACTGCACACATCGGTGCATCACATGTACTCAAATGTAAGCAATTTAAAAATGATGAATAACCCAGTCAAAGTTTTTTGTAACCTAAGCTAACCTAACCAAGCTAATCTACCCTAACCCCCAGACCCCCACGATCTTATGCACCTACGATTGCCACCAAAACTAAGGTTGAATGACCCATACCTACCATGCCAAAACTCAGTCTCGGTCCTAAATTACCAAACCTAATATATCCTAACCTTTTCCCACCAACCAAATAAATCTATATTAATCTGACTTATATGTAAGTATCTGAAAATTATGCCAAAAGTTAAACGTGTATTAGGAGAGGTTGGCAGCAATCTCTCTTGGTGATAATTTCGTCGGAGTGAAAGATCCGTGCGGTGTAATGGCTGTCTTTGAGTGCTTCAGACGTTAAATTTTAACAATGTCCGGTAATCTATGAACCATAACAAATAACCCGTGAAAGGTCCATTTCAATAGGAAATTTGGGAGACCCACGCTCCAGTGTTAAAATATTAATATTTTCACTTGTAGTGCGTGAATACCTTTGATTATGTTTGTAATTTACAAGTCAACACATATTACCTCAACCATTATTTATGTATATCATAACAAAGTACAGGTAGCATCAAAGTCCTGTCGCCTCTCCTGCTATCTAGGACGTCTGTGATAAATGTATGTAATGAACCCGCAGCAACCGACTCCAATGACTATCTGGCCAAAGATCACTGCAATCAGAGGTGCTTGCGAGGGATTCACAACATTGACATTTTAGAGTCCATCGAGAGAGGATCAAGAGAGGCGGCAGGACTTTTGTTACCGACTGTACAACCATTAAAAAAAAAAAAAAAGTTAGACATACAGCAGGGTCGACAGCCCAGACAGGAGGCTTTGCGGGCAGTTACTTAACCTGTTTCTGTGCGGTTTGTGATCATGTATACTGAGAAGGCACGGAACAGTTTATCCTCATCTGTATGTCCGATGTCAAAAGAAACCTGGCGAATGGTTCTCTTTCTGTTGTTGCACGGACTTCTTGTCAGGCGGTATGCCTGAGTACAGTAGCTACTGGTTTCGACTGTATGTGAAGCATTATACCTATTGCAGTGAAACGTAGGACGGCAACGCGACTCTTCTATGTGTATCACAATGACGTTTTCTTTACAATACAGGTACTTCAGTGTCTTATAGCGGTCCACCCTCACAAAACACATACCATGGACAGGCTATCAAGGAAACACGAACCCATGAACACTACGGAAGATGCCATGATAGCGATGTATTAGGAATGTTGTGCATATAAACAAAAGACTATCTGTATATATCTTCGCCACGTGTGGAGCTGTCTATATGGGATACATCAGTACGGTGGCAGCAAGTATTGTTAGGTGTGTAAGAATCTGACATGACCTCAGCCATAAATGAAATTCAGAGCGGTGCAAAGAAAATGGGTAATGCTAGAGAGAGAAAGAGAGAGAGGAGGTGGGGGGTAAACAATCTCTCGCACCCTATCATACTTCTGAGCACTGCACGGGTCTTTCTAGTATGGTTAACGTAGGATCCCCTGGGTGGATACACGGTATTGTCAAAATTTATCGTACTGGGTTCCAGAATACAGCTTTCGTGTCCATTTTACTCCAAATATTAATCACAGTAAGTGTTCCAGGCATCCGGAAAATTAAAACACGGGTTCAGTGATTCAGAATCTTTGAATAGTAACGTGATACGACTGCAGATTTTTTTGGAAGATTCCCAGCGAACGCGGCCAGAATACATATAGGAATTCGGTACAGACATTTCAGAGGAATGATAAATATTAATAGGCTACAAGTATTTTCAAGTTCCTGTACGAGTAGACTTAACTGGTAACCATATTTCATGATCTGTGAGGCGTGTCAACCCTTCGTAGTTTAATCATTACATACATGTGTCCAGTGTTTCCCTCCGTGATATGTTCATCATTTGGGGGGAAGATGGTTGTGGCCGCGTCTGTACATCCGTGGCCTGTCTGTGGGCGTGAAAAGTTCATGCGTTCTGGAAGACTGTGAATCCAGTGAGACCTCAAATCACTCGTTAGACGACTACGAGGTAATGTCATTGCTGGAATGCAAGGCCAAGCTAATCAACAACGAGATCTTACATCTACCAAAAAAGTATTATCACTGAGAATTCTAAAAATATGGGTGCATAATACAATTACTAAGATGGGATGGAAATAATATGCATGAATGCTCGTCTCAACTGTCCTATTCTGCCCTAACAGCGCAATGAGCTGTTTTATATAACATCACCATCCACTTAGTCGATGTAGTGCAACCTTCAGCTGACTGCACACAGAGCGTTAAGAAAACGATTTCCTGTAATCCAGTTCACCGTTTACTACGCTGAGTGATGGCCATGTAACCAATGGTCGTCTGGTGGTCTAGTGGGTCAGGCGCTCCAACCGCACTGAGCCGTAAGGGTTCACATCAGAGGATAGGCTGGGGTTTAATGCTCCCACAATGCCACTCAGGGGCGACCGAGGCTGGTCACCCTTGTCTTAAATGTTGAGACCGAGTATCCTAGTCCCGGGTTCCTACGCATCTGATGGGGCAAAAAGGCCTGGATGATCGAGAGATTTTATCAGCCCTGCGAAGAGCGATGGTATCATTTTCGTAACTTGCCCTATACCGTTCCGCGAGATTGTGTGTGTGTGTGTGTGTTCTTACCTAATTGTATCTTTACAGGAATGAGTCAAGCTCGTACTGTCCCGTGTCTTAAACCATATTTATCGTACATATCCTTAAATTTGTGAATTGTTTTGGCACACACTATTTCATTCGGTAGTGCATTCCATTGATCAATTGCTCTGTTTGGGAAACTGAATTTCCTTACGTCTTTATCACCTCTCTTCTTATGCAGTTTTTTGCAGTGTCTTCTTGCTGATGCTTCTCCATATGTTAAGTAATCATTTATGTCTATTTTCTCCTTCCCTGATATGCACTTATATAGCATTATCATGTCACCTCTTTTCCTTCTCTCCTGTAGTGTTGGTAGATTCAGTTTATTTAGTCTTTCTTCGTAGCTCAGGTCCCTTAAGCTTAGTATCCATCTTGTAGCGGCCCTTTGAACTTTTTCAGTCTTGTTTATATGCTTTTTGAGATGAGGACTCCAGACTACTGATGCATATTCCAGGGTTGGTCTAATGAATGATGTTATTATCCTTCTTAGCATGTCTTCATTTATGTATGTGAATGCTATTCTCATATTTGCAAGCAGTGTATACATGTTCCGTACCTTCTCGCTGATGTGGTCAGCCGGAGATAGTCTGTTATTGATAATCACACCTAGGTCTTTCTCTCTTTCTGATGTGTATAGGGTTTTATTTCCTAACTTATAATCCCAATCAGGTCTTTTTCCACTTTTACCAAACTTGATTACATGACACTTGTCCACATTGAATTCCATTTGCCATGTACTACTCCATTCATGAAGTTTATTTAATTCTTCTTGTAGCTCTTTACAAGAGTCTGTGTTAGTAATTCTCCTTTGTATTTTTGCATCATCTGCAAACATATTCAGATAGCTTTCATTTCCAGTGTTACTGTTTATATCATTTATATACACTAAAAACATGATTGGTGCCAGCACTGAACCCTGTGGTACTCCACTAGTCACTTCTTTCCATGATGAGTAGTTTCCTCTTAGTACTGTCCTCATTTCTCTTTTTATGAGAAAGTCTTGCATCCAACAAAACAGTTTGCCTCGAATTCCTCATTGATGGTACAGTTTCCAAAAAAGTCTTTGGTGTGGTACTGTGTCAAAAGCTTTCTTGAAATCTAAATAGATACTGTCCACTCATCCTTCCCTTTCCTGTATTGTGTTTGTTACTCTGTTATAGTAGCTCAACAGATTAGTAACACATGATTTTCCTTTTCTGAAACCAAACTTTCTGTTATCATACTGTGTTCTTCTAGATGGTTTACCCAAGCTTTTCTTATAAGTTTTTCTAATACCTTGCTTACAACACTGGTCAGTGATACTAGTCGGTAGTTGAATGGATTTTGTCTATTTCCTTTCTTGAATAAGGGGACAATATTTGCTTTTTTCCAAATATCAGGTAGTTTACCTTGACTCAAGGATTTCTTGAAAATTAAAAATAATGGTTTACTTAACTCCTTTGCACATTCTCGTAATACCCAACATGAAATTTCATCAGGACCACTTGCTTTTCCTCTGTCTAATCTACTTAACTCCTCCTGTATTACTTTTTGTGCTATTTGTATCTGGTAGTATGTGTGGACGTGCGTGTTCCACATAGTCCCTCTCAAAAATTTTTTCTTCTGTAAAAACTAATTGGAAATTCTTATTTAGTGCTTCACAAATATCTTTCTCTTGTGTATAAGTGATTCCCTCGTCCGTCATGGATTGTATTATATCTTTTACTTTAGTTTTGCTTCTGATATAGCTGTAAAACAGCTTTGGTTAATCACTACTTTTATTTATTATATCCTCCTCAAACTGTTTTTGGGCTTCCCTCCTTATTCTTGTATAGTCGTTTCTTGCCTGTTTGTAATTATTATACGCCCTTTCACTATTGTGTCTTCTGTATCTATTCCACAACAAATCTCTTCTTTCTTTTGATTTTTTACATTCTGTATTGTACCATTTCTGTATTTTCTTATCTGCTTCTTTGTGCTGTGGGATGTACTTCTGGACTCCTATTTCATAAAATTCACAAAATTTTTTATATACAGCATTTAAATCTTGTCCTCTAAGCTCATTTTCCCAATCAACTTCTAAAAAATGCTTCTTTAGGTCTTGATAATTTCCCTTTTTATAGTTTAGGCTCTTTTTGTAACTATCATTGCTGTTTACTATGCCATATGCTATCCTGAAGTTATAATTTAGTACTGCATGATCGCTTTTGCCGAGTGGAGGGTGATATATTAAACTGTCAATATAATTTTCTTGCCTTGTAAATATTAGATCTAGCACTGAAGGTACATCAAGTCCTCTTTTTCTGGTGGTTTCCCTCACATGTTGCGTTAAGAAAAACTCTTGTACAAGATCCAGGAGCTTTTGGTCCCAACAGCTTTCTTGGCTATTTATATCTAGAGTATTTCAATTTATATTTGTATTGAAGTCCCCAGTTAGTATAATTCTTTCCGATTTCTCTTCCATTTTATGTAGCAATGATCTTACACTCTGAATTGTACTCTGTCAGGTCCTCATATTCGTCTCTTTCCCATGTGTTTGATCTGGGTGGCATGTACAAATTTGCTACAATTACTTTACCTTCAGATGTGTCGATCTCTACTGCAATCAGTTCTACTTGTGATGGTATATCTAGGTTTATTTCCTTGACTTTTATATTTTTCTTAGTTAATATTATAATTCCTCCTCCTTTTTTTAAATATCTGTCTCTTCTCCATATTTTGTATTCCTCTAAGTTTAGTATGTCATTTGATATCCTTGGTATTAATTTTGTTTCAGTTAGGCATATTATTTGTGGTTCATTTTCTCTGACATAATCATTCATCTCTAGTAATTTAGATACCATTCCATCCACATTTGAGTAAATCAACTTTATCATCTTGTTTATATACTTGTCCTGACATGGTTCTACTACCTTCCTCCTTTTTCTTCCATCCTGTTTGTGTACCACTTTCGTACCTGCAATCCTATTACTTTTTAAAAAAATGTCTTCTTCTCTTTTGATCTTCCCTCATTTTTTGTTTTTGCTTCCTTCATTTTCTCTTTCACTAATTCCAGTTCCTCTTGTGTTAGGCATCTTTTTATCCATACATTTTTGAACTCCTCTTTTTCCATAAGATTCTTTGCATTTTTTAGTATCTCTTCCACAGTGTTTACACTCTGGAAAGTCACCTTTAGAGGTCTTGTCTTGCTTTTCTCGTATTTCCCTAACCTTTTGTGTTTCTCTATGTCTTTACTACAGATTTCCTCTGATACTTCTTTCAGTAAGCTCATTACATTTGCCATCTCCTTTTTGTCTCTTGTGATGTTGTTTTTAACTTCTTCCTCTTCTATACCAGTGATTACTATTGATTTGTTTATCTCTACTGAATCTCTGACTAACTTTGGATTGTTTTGGATTATTCTTTTCACCTCCTTTTTAATGCTTTTTTCCTCCACCCTTGTTTCTAAGTCTTTCTTTACTTTCACCATTTCAGCATACGTGGTTTCTACATCATTTTTGTAGCTTTGCACAGCTTCATTCACTTGTGTTATCTTCTCCTCAATATCACTGCTCTGGTCAGTAAGACTGCTAACTTGCCTAATTGTCTCTGTGTCATTTTTGAACTCTTCCATAACACTCTCGTGATTGACTACTGTACTTGCTATTTCACTCATTTTCTTCCTAAGTGTACTCAATGCCACTGTTAGTTCACTGATGGTTGTGTCTTTCTTATTTGCCTCCCTTCCTAGTTTTTCTATTTCTTCCTTTTGCAAATGCATCTGCTTCTTTATTTCATCAATTTCATTTTTGAAAGCCATTTCTAGTTTGTTTACACGTTCAACCAGTCTATTGTGAGTCTCTACTTCAACCAGTTCTTGGTAGAAATCATCATTTTGCTTTTTACCTTTATCCCTTTTCTTTTCCAAATTTGTTTTACTGAAGTATGTATCCATTTTGCAATACTTAAAGTGCAAAGCATGTACTTACAATCTCCGTGTTGTTGTAGTCTAAACAAACCTCAGATGACTCAGCGTATTCTTTCGTCTTGGTTCTATTTCCTGTTTGAACAAGTCTTGTTTAAACTTATTTTTTTTTTCCTTTTAATAATGAACAATCATTGAGTCCAACCTGGTACTGAGCTTGACTCATACAAAGATACTATTTAGGTAATGCCACTGGCCGTGATGATTTGGTACGGAGTGCCGGTGTCACACGTCCGCCTAGATTGAATCTGTGTGTGTGTGTGTGTGTGTGTGCATGCGCCATATACAATTTTCCAAACATGACATTTAGCAAGGGGGAAAGGGGGGGGGTGGCAGCCACCGTCATCAAATAAAATATTTTCATAAACAGTGGAAGGCGGCTGGTGTGGCTATGACATCTTAATACATGCTGTACAATGGACTTTCATCTGTAATGCGATATATATGGAGCGTGACCCCTCCATGATTCCTGGGGGATCAGCCATCCTCCAAAAAGTAAAAATTAATCAGAAATAGAGAAAGTGAGCACATGGATTTCAGCGAAACTTCTCAGGTCGGTTCGTTTGTTGCCTTGATACCGTATTCCATCACATTAAAATTTCCATCATTATTTTTCGTGAGGTCACTCCCTCTAAAACATATAATGGATACAATATAGGGGAAAAAGGACAGCTAACGCTTTGATATCTTTGTATATGTTGTAGAATGGACTCCCTTCCGCTAACTACTACTATTACTGCTACTACTATTACTACTACTACTACTGCTACTATTACTGTTACCCCCACTACAACTACCGGTACTACTGCTACTATTACTATTACTACTACTACCACTACTACTACTAGTCTCAAAATTCTATCAAACTGGTATGCATATCGCAGGATTGGATCTGCAGTTTCCGTATTTTCTCTGAACTCACAGGAAGAGAATGCACATGGGATTTATTATTATTATTATTATTATTATTATTATCATTATTATTATCTACTCTTGTTGTTGTTACTTGTGCTGAAGCTGTTTGCTGTTGACATCACTATAACTTTAATCAGCGTCTTTATTCTGATGTTTGTCTGTGTTGAGGTCCGCCTTGTTTACTAGTTATGATATTTCCAAACAGTATTATAGAATGTACGAAGTATTTATGAGTATCCTTTTTCCATGGCTTGTCTGTATAGGCCTTGCTTCTGGCCATCCCTTAACGAGCCACACTTATAACTTGATAAAATTTGCTTTACATTAAGGAGTGTGTATACAGTATCATGCCAACTGCTATTCCCGTCTTCAATCGTTACTGATACGGCAAGCAGGTGTACTAACTTGTGACGATACTCCAGAAACATATCGCCTATTTCGCCTGCCGTTTCAAAATGTAGCCTAGCTGTGGAGAGTCTAATACTTTTTTTTTTTTTTTTTTTTTCTGATGGGTGTACACTGGCTCCAAACAGCATAGTGCAGGAGGCCCCGATGACTTCAAAAACGATCAGTACAGCTGGTGATGCCTCAAGAAGATCAGTATTTCATCCCCTGAGTATTTATATGGTAACAGTACTGACCAGGGAATGTCACAAGCATGCATTACAGTGCACCAGGGTGGAAAGATCGAACATTTTGCAACAGTCATAGTCCGTGGTGTCAGACTGTCTCGCGCCAAGTCCACGACCATGCTGTCTGGTGCAAATTACATGAAAAAGTGTACTGAGCTCACTGGGATGTAAGAGGCTTCCCTGAGGTGATTGAAGTAGCAAGTCTGGTATGAATTATGAAGTTTAAAATGGATGAAAATTGTTGCTTTCCATCGTCCTTGCTTTTCCTCATCTTTCTCCAGTGACAGTTTTCCAGCATGCATAACACACGTCTGATCTAACAACCCTGTGATGATGAAAATTCTCCGCAATATTGAACACCGTGGAGTTGGGTTAAATATTTACATTTTCACTTTAGAGATCAGGAGGTAAAAACACGAGAAAGTTAGATTAATTGGCCCTTCTGGTGGACACTTTCTATCCTGCACACACACACACACACACACACACACACACACACACACACACACACACACACAGGGTCAGAATGGAACAGAGAGAGAGAGAGAGAGAGAGAGAGAGAGAGAGAGAGAGAGAGAGAGAATGACACAGGTAAATATGGGCCATCTGACACTTAAGGGGGGGGGGTTCATCATACTCAAGTTTCTTCTCCCGTCTTCTATTCCTCCCTCATCGGCCTATATTGTACCCCTCTTATATGTCCCTCTCTCCTGCCACACTTGCCTACTTCCTGTCTTTCTCCTCTTCTGTACCCCTCACAGTCTCTCTCCTACGCACCCCACTCTCCTCTGTACCCATCACAGTCCCTCTCGTACGCACCGCACCCTCCTCTGTACCTCTCTCCCACAGTGCAGTACTCCTCTATTCTCCCTCTCTTGTGCCCCTCACACCCTCCTCCTTTTCACTGTTAGGTATCTCACCCGCTTACATTCTGGAACAAAACTTCACCTACTACTTCTCCTCATTTACTACCTACTCTGTTGGCTAATATTGCTAGGCTGAGAGAGGCTTGGTATGATTCTCTGCCTACAGACAATTTCCTTTGACGTGATGCGTTACGGAAGAAAGTGATGGGCAAACACATCCCCTCCGTGTACAGCCGACGCAGTGCAACACATGGTGAAGCTGTGTCCTAGAGTCTATGTACTCCTCGCCCCATCCTTTAAATGCCAAGATTTTGAGCCTTACACATCAATATCAAACCTCGGCCAAAAAGACTTAATTGTGAATATCCAGGTTAGGAGAAAATTATAATGGATGGAGCGAGAGGCTGACTGACTGGACTCCAAGAGATTGTAAACGTAGTGGAAAAAGGCCAGACATGAGGTGGAGAGATGAGATAGAGAAGTTTGTAGGCAAAACCTGGATGAGATTAGTTCAGATAAGGAATTCGTGGTAAAGGTGGGGGAGACCTTTGTTCAGCAATGAACTTGCAATGGCTGATGATAAAGAGTGCATATATATATATATATATATATATATATATATATATATATATATATATATATATATATATATACTGTATATATATATATATATATATATATATATATATATATATATATATATACTGTATATATATATATATATATATATATATATATATATATATATATATATATATATATATACTGTATATATATATATATATATATATATATACTATATATATATATATGCTAAAATCTGTTGCCGTAGTACCCTTGAAAACCCAGATGTTTCGTCAAAGACCTTTTTGTATTTCTATCAGTCTATCTATGTATCTACCTATCTATCTGTACACACACACACACACACACACACACTGTAGCAGTCGGCTTGCGCACGAGTGAATGGAAGGGGTTGGCGTGGGGGGGCGGTTAAGGGAAGGCAGGTTTACTCTACAGGATGATGTCATATCTTAGACAGTGAGAGGCAGGTGACCCACAAGACTGAGGAACACCGCCTCCCTCCACCAGCGTAATATCCTACCAAGTCTACTGAATCCATGCCTCAGTAACAATTCCTGGCGGCAGCAAAAATACATTAATTAGTGCGTCCTCAGCCCATGACTGTTAACATTAGGAAACGGGTTTGAAACTTGGACAAAATCGTTGTTATTAAATGCATCACTGGCACCAGCAGTGGCTAATTACAAAATTAAATTGTTCCTCAGTAAAGAAAAACACTTACTAACATTTCCTCTAAGTAACTTTGAATTTTAAAACCTCTGCATAAGACGACTTTGTTATTCGAGAAGGTATAAAGTAACTGAAGGTAAATAATAATAATAATAATAATAATAATAATGATAATAATAATAAGTGTATGTAATCTAAGGAGAGAGTTTTCACTGACCTACTTACGGCAGCACCATGGCGCCATCAACAGCGGCTGCCGAATGGAAGTGCGTTACTCTTATTTACTTTGTGTCTCTCCAGTGTTTGTGTGTGTGTGGAGGGGGGGTGGAGGGAGGAACCTTTAACAGGGAATGCGGAAAAGTAAGGACTGAGCTGTCTTTTCTTCCTATGATATATAATTTCTCAAATAACACTTCAGCAAAGAGTAATGACCACATGAAAGGTAATTCGTGAGGGGAAAGACAAGCCTTTGATTTCTGACGGACACACAGGGACGGTCGGTGAATATATGATCAGCCTGCATTCTACTTTTTGGAGTGCCGTCAGCACGATACAAATGGGTCAGCATAGGCGCACGAGGTGGAGAGGGTCTGGGGGGGACGAGAAGCCTCCCCCTCCCCTCCCCACGACTTGGAAAACATGTATTTTTCTGAGCAAAAGCTGATTTTTCAGGCAGATCCTTCTCGTGGTGTTTTCATGCTTCTTTAAAGGACTTATGATGAAAGCTATTCGAATCCTTGCATTATTAAGAAGGTATTCTCTTTATTGCATGAAGGTAAACTGATTTGACTGTTTTCAGTCAGTTTTGGCAAATATTCATTACTCACAATCAGTTTTCGTCTTCACCTTAACTGACTGAGGCTTGCTGATTGAGTCTGGAAGAGTGTGTAAGAAACGGAATCTGAATTTGAATGTAGGGAAGAATAAAGTTATGCTCTTAGAGAGAAATGAAGCCACAGAATGTACAGTGAGGCTGGATGAGGAGGAAATGGAAAATGAGTGCGTTTAAGTACTTGGGTAGTGTGATGGGTAAGGATGGAAGTTTAGAGGGTGAAGTGCTTGAAAGGGTACAACAGGGAAGAAAGGTTGCTGGTTCTTTGAAAGCAGTGAAAAGGAACAGGGAAGTGAGCAAGAAAGTAAAAAAGTCGCTGCATGACAGTTTTGTGATACCAACTCTAACGTATGGATGTGAAGCTAGGACCTTGTTGGAAGGACATAAGTCATGAGTGACAGCAGTGGAAATAAGTTATTCTGAAAGGAGCATGTGGAGTTATATGGAGAGACAGACTGACAAATAAGGAAGTGAAGGAGCGTTGTGGTTTGGATGTGGATGTGATAGAAAGCGTTAGGAGAAATACATTGAGGTTGTTTGGCCACGTGGAGAGGATGGAGACAGAGATACTAACGGGGGGAGTGTACAGTATGTCAGTGTGGTGGAGGGGCGGAGAGGGAGGGGGAGGCCGAGAAAGAGATGGAGGGATGGAGTGGAGAGGTATATGAGAAAGGGAGGTATAACCTGGGAGCAAGGCAGTGAAGTGGCACTGGACAGGGCGACATGAAGGCGATTTGTTTGTGGTCACCCTTTACGGGATTGAGGCGTCTGGCAATAGATAGACAGTTTTCACATGAATACAACTCTGAACATTAGATTTTAAGCATACAGTACAACCTACTTACACATAAGTTGCATACACACACACACACACACACACACACACACACACACACACACACATATATATATATATATATATATATATATATATATATATATATATATATATATATATATATATATATTCGTGCAGTATGCATTTTTAATAGTAATTACTGTACTTGGAGATCAGGGCAACTTCGAGCATTTTGAACAAACTCCTTCCGTCCGTCCTCCCCCCTCCTCATGAACATGCCTTCCCGTATACGCTGATGTACAGTAGGTCAAACACGTTCCATCTTTATCACGTTCATCGTAACTTTGTTGTAAAAGATGATAGGGCTTCTTTGCCCTTTCAACCATACTTCACCACAATGACGCCTTTTTATATTTTATTCTTCCTGTCCAACGATTTTATTAGGCTTGGGAGAGACTTTGAACTAGAGGAGTTACATACAGCCTTCATTAACTTCTTCATTAATAGGTGTTCCCAAAGCTGAGATCGTTTGTTGGCAGCAGGAATACAGCAATGACGTCCTGGTAGTGAATGGGTTAATTACACACAGGCTAGAGTGTGGTACAAGCCGCACTACGCCAGCTGGTGTGTTGTTTACCTTCCCCGCAGCGTAACCCGGACCTACGCCATAACTCATCTCCGCCACACAACCTCAGTACTCACTCTCACAAGGCCCTGTTCTTCCCTATAGTACGGTGACGCCCTTCTGTAGTCTAGTTTTGTTGTTAACTGATTATTCTGCAACTGTCAGAGTCTCTCTCTCTCTCTCTCTCTCTCTCTCTCCTGTCATTCAGTATAAGCCGCAACACCGGGGACGATGTCCCTGAGGCAAAGCAGGAGGGCAAGGTACATATAACTTCTCCATATTGAAAACTCTATTTCAAGGTTTGTGAAAAAGTAAAAAAAAAAAAAAAAAGTGATGAGGCAAAAGGAATAAAGAAGGCGATTAATCTTGGACTAATACCCTTTCGTATGCCAGGGGATGATGGGGAGCCTATGGTGCCCCTGTTAAATGGATGGAGACGCAAATACAGCGACCATCCAGGAACCAAACCTCCACACTGTTCCCTGAGCCTCGCTGGCCAGGAACTGACTGCAGGTAGGGACCATGGATCATCGGTTCGATGGACGGGATGGATTGCCTGCCGTTGATGGTTCTCCTCGGCCACACAGACTGGGATTATGCAACAACAATAACAGATTCAAATTAAGTCCATATTAAAAAAAAAAAATCAAAATAAAGGAAAGAATAAGGCGTCACGAAGCCTAATAAGCGAATGGAATACGACCACTGCATTCCCTACGATGGTAAGAAAGAGTACCGGATATGTATGACCAGATGAGCATATCCACCATTCTGCTGGATAATTATGGCTAAATACTGTATAATGCTTATCAGCGAAAATAACCAGTACAAAAATAGGGACTAGATTGGGTAAGGTACTATTTTATCTTAGTAGCCAGTCTACACCCGATTTTTTTTGTTTTTGTTTACTAACCATGAATCTACAAACTTGCTACAGTTTGTTGGACCTTCTCCCAAATGCTATATGTTTCAATGATCAGAAAACAGCAAGGGAAGCACTTCAATCACACAACATATGGCATGATGTGTGTCAAGTCTATTTACACCGTCACTTAGACCTATATTACCCGCGTTCACACAGCTGCTTACAGAATTTGTGCTGATGAAAACTCACCGAGTACGTGACTAGAGTGCAATAAAATGCATCAGCCAACTCTTATGACAAGGACAGAGAATATATGCCAACAGATTCTATAAACCTGTGTCTGTATCTCTTTCAGCTACAGATTCACATTCTCGCGTCCACAAATCATCTGTTTATAGTACCGGGTCTTTCTAAGTTCATGGACGCCTAAGGACTGCAGCTATACTCGTTTTACACTTTGTCTAATAGTGCCATCTCTCAGGGAGTTGTAACAATAGGCTTACAGTAAAGTATGAAGCTAGTCACGAAAAAGTACTATGAAATGAAGTAGGATTGCCTTTGTCAATGCTGCATGAAATAATGTTTATGACAAATAAATAAATAAATAAATAAATAAATAAATATAGATAGATAGATAGATAGATATAAATATACATACATAAAATCTGGGCCAAATTAAGGTAATGAACTACGGAATACAACAAAACATTATTCAAATGATGGCACATAAATTCATCAACGCATATGTTAAATCGTTTCTAAACTAAAAAGACCACTTTCCACACAGCAGATGTTTTGTCTGAATGAATTTATAAAACCACGTCACAGCTGTGTTTGTCCTGCACTATATTCAATCCTCAAACAGCTGTTGATGTTGTTGTTCTATCCCAGTGTCTCTGATCAAGCAGATCCCATCAATCGCAGGCAAGCAACCACCCCAGCAAGGCTCTCCCGTGCAATGAATCGAGGTTCCCATGTGACTGAAGGCACCTCGCCACAGCGAGCCGTGGGGATTAGTGCAGAGGTTTGGTTCCTGGGTGGACGCTACATATGCATCTCTATCCAGTTAGGGGGCACCATAGCAGGCTCCACGTCACCCTGCTGTTTGACCATATAGTTACCATCCAGCGTTGTAAATTATTTCCTGAGTTCTTGGAAATCATCTGGCTTGTCACTAAGTGTACAGCCACTAAAGTAGAAAGAAGGACAATAAAGAGTGATAGGAAGGATAGAGAAATAAGAAGGGAGGAGGATAGACATAAAAAGAACGATAAACAAGAAGAAAGAAGTAGGCAGCACTACATCAAGTGAGTGGATGATGGGCGTTCCCACCTACAACCATCCTCGGACCATGAGACCTTGCCTCGGACAGCAGCATGAATTGGGTCTAGCGAGGCTATTAACTCACGCAACTAGAACACAACCACATCATATAACAAACATATTCAGCAGCAACAAACTGGTCCCCCCCAGCAGATACACTCTCAAGAAGGCTTTGTCTGTGTTGCAGCTAATGCTTTAATGCCTGTGTGTGTGACTTTATGAAGGTATTATGAGTCAGTGGCTATGACACGAAGCAGATCTATTATTATAATGGACAGGAAAACATAGGTTAAACACTACGGTATGCACCATCATGTATAGCATCTTTTGACCCTTCAGTAAGACGACGTATATACTGTACGTATGTTTATTCTTGCTAATTCCACAGGATGTATGTACTCTTCAGGATAGAAATTTGCACTGGTGGGTTAGATGCAGCCTTTATCAACCCCTTCGCTGCCTCATGTCCTTCCTGAACTGGATTAGTTCGTTTGGTGGCGGCAGGTATAAAATACAAGCTAAACCTCCGCCAACGACAATACGGTTTATGATTTGCTGCTGTAATTTCTCTTTTCTACCAGACGAATTCTGTAATTTTAAGGTCTCGCACAGTCAATTAATTCTACTGTCTTAGTCTACCCTGTTACACATGTTACACAGTTTCAGAGAGCGCACACCTCCGCCAGCACCAATAAAATTATGATTTCCGGCACTCGGATCCGTATTCACCTTCAAAACTTATCTACTCCTCCTTGACACACTGCCAACTTATCCACCAACTTCCATCGAAATCCGATGACAACTTCTGCGATATCTTTAACACAAACACAGAGTCGGGTGAATACTTACCCGCATCCAACTTCGTTAGCGGAGGTAAATACAGAAACTACGTCATCGAACCGCTGGGGTTAAGACCCGTGCTGCGTCCACACAGCTTATGTTTAGAATGTATGCCAATTCAGGTAAGTCTGTAGGCATAATATGTTATGATACAATACTATATGTAACTGCAGTATGTAAGTATAAAACTATGGGTAACAATATGTAAAACATGTAGTTATGTCTGAAGTTCTCCAGGATGAGACAACTACACATCCCCTTGCCTAGACTAATCAAGAATGCCAAACACCCAAATTCATTTGCCGGAAACATGACCGGCACACACACACACGCACATATGTACGCACACGTACAGTACGCCCACACACTGTAGCCGGAGGCCAGAGGGGGACTTAAGTCCCATATCAGATGTAGGAAGGTTAAAGAACAAGAAAGCAGGAGAGAGAAGGGGTTGGAATGAAGGCCCGATAACACGAGGGTCAGGTAGGTCTAGGAGGTTTGCCGTCACGCTACATTATGTTGTAAATCACTGTTAAAGTAAATGTCTCACAATAAACTCCATTGACCCTAATCTGCCTGTTTCATCATCCCACTTAAAATACGAAGAGGATAACGGAACAGAGAAGGCCTACACTGACATCTACAATGCCTCACCATTACTCTCTCCTGGTGCCACTCCCATCGACGATACAACCAGATAACCTTCAGTATCTAATTACACTCCTCGCATACGTCTACTTACAAGTTTAATGACTGACACTACACTCTTCACTTTCCTTGACCTAAAGTTATCATTTTTGCATCATGAATAATTTGTATCTGTATACTAACACTAGAATATGATGTTAATCACAAAGTGCTACAGAAAGGATGTACACCCACTAAATTATTACTGACGTCCGCTGCATTGATACCCTCTGTAGCTCACACTGGCACAGAAGCCGTAAATACAAGGCAGGAGTTGGTACACCTGATTCTCCCTCAATTTCTCCGACCCCTCCCCCCCCATTTCTCTCTCTCTCTCTCTCCAGTTATTGTATTACTCCATTGCTTGGTGTAGTGTATAACGAATAATTCATAGCAATGGACATAATGCTTGAAGGAAGGTCTCAAAACAGCAAAGCATTATCCCTTAGATAATACAGAAATCAAATTGCTTCAGTTATGTCTGCTTGGCACCCATCGTACAGATTTTCTGACGCGTGATACAATGACAATCACCAATAACATTTAAAGAATGGGTTGATGCCAAACTAAACTAGACACGTCTACTCCCCTCCCCCCCCCAAAAAAAAGGAAATGTTCCCCCGAACTAGACCTTATTAGATCATATAGCCCTGCTAGGTGATAGGAGGGCGCTACCTCTCCCGGCATGGCAGCTGCCAGGCGTGGCTCCAACTCACGACCACCTGGTCTCGAGTCCGACGCTCTACCACTGAGCTACCCTGCCCTCACGTTCACTTCCAAAGAACCGTACTGCGGTATTTTATCTCTGAGCTACCTCATGCTCTTTCTTTCCTCTACATCCTTCCCCTTCAGAAAATTTATTATTCCCTCCTTAGAACCGATCTTTAATATCCGTTCTCTCTTATCAGCCGTTTTCTTATAATGTTGTCATTTTATATGTATCGTATTTTTATTGGAAATCTCCTGTAACTGGAGCTAAGCTTTTTATGGGACCTGTCTTTTACCCTCATTCACACGGATGATCCCGCATCGCAGCCTAAATTGTAGTAAATTATTCAATTATCCTACGTCATTACTTTAACCTGGGACAGATCGGCAATCTTTCAACCACTAACGTAAAGCAACGACAAGATATCACCAAGAAATCTATTGGGAAATATGGTGGTCCGTTGCCTTAATAATGCCATTAAAGTAAAGGAAATCACCTACAAAATTATTAAAATTCCGCTAGATGAAATGAATGAACTTCAGCTGTGGCTACGAGCTCCCTGCATTTTCCCTTAGGAAAAGTTTCATAGAAAACCTCCTCAGACTCATGGTATCTGACAAGGGCGTGTAGTAGGCTACAGCAGTCATGTTTCATTAAGCAATCAGCCCATTAAGAGTACATATTAGTTTAAGAGTTATCGTAATATAAAGCTCTAGCCGAGATGTGTCAAATACGCTCAATGGTGTTTCAGCGTGCTAGACATTGCGATTTCCGCGCCAAAATGGCAACGCCAACACTGCCAGTTAAACACTACAGAGTACTGGATTTTTTTTTTTTAAGTATTTTTTTGCCTATCGACCATTGGGGCCGGAGCCCCTGGTCATTAAGGCAAAAAAAAAAAAAAAAAAAAAAAAAAAAAAAAATATATATATATATATATATATATATATATATATATATATATCCATGCATATGAATTATACACACTTTCATGCACACGTACATATATATATATATAATAATTTTTATTTTATTATTTTTTTGTAGTTTTTTTAGTTTTTTTTAATTTTTTATATTTTTAACCTTATATTACTTATAATCAAAAATACCTAATCTAAAGACCCTAAAACTAACCACCTAACAGACAAATCGCTAACCTATACTAAATCCTAAGAGACAAATAACTAGACCTACACTAATGGTAAAAAAACCTCGACCAAGAGAACACCATCGCCTGCAGATATGTAATGCCTTTCTACATTACATACCTGCACTCATCACCTGGTGACTGTCAGTCGAGGCACAACCTAATATAGAGGACATCAATATATGAAAGGGAACCAGACGAGTCAGGAACATTTCCATATACGTCAGCTGTTGGCCCTAATTAGAATAACTTAAGCAAGATGGTATAATGTATTTACAAAATTTGTACAAAAAGTGAAGAACTTCGCCCAGCAGACCACCATCGACTGCAAGTGCCCAATACCTTCCTATATTGCACACTTACACTCATCAGCTGGTGACTATCAGGCGAGGAACGGGGTTTAATGTAGGGGACATCTATATTAGAAATAGATCAGTGGGAGGAGGAACTATTTCAAATATGTCAACTGTCAACCCTAATTAATATTACAATATATACATATTTACCGCTGATAAAAACCATAACCATACAGTAAAAAAGTCACATCACTCTGATCAGTCCGGTCTCTCTCAAGAAAGCCATCAATTTATCAGTCACAACAATGTCCCCATCACCCAGGATGGTGGACCTACGGCTCGTATTTAAAGTGGCTTCGGATTCTCTCGTAACTCTTCCTAGATAGCGATTTTTTCTGCACATTGCACATCTACGTCCTCGTTTATAATTTCCATGAAAACTATGTTTGCAACTCTAAGTAACGTAAAAGACAGTGATAATTATTGGCAAAACTAGTTGCTTAGTAAGAGATGCTACGAAGTCTACGATGCCACTATGAACACGGACCTAAGGCTCAGCATATACCATGTTACCAACCAAACACGCTAACGCAGTTTATTTTCAGATCCTTCCTCCGGTGCGTCAAAATTTATCACGCTAAAAGAGTGCCGATATTTTTTTTAGCGTGTGTACACCCGTAGTACTATGTATATTTTTTTTGCTGCGAGTATGCTACAAGAAAAACTGCCAAAGTAAAAAATCAAAGGTAAAGTTACGGTGAAATAAGTACAGAATACGACGAAATCAATTACCACAATAAGCATGAAAGCAAATAAATATAACAACAAATGGTACAATGTGTCAGACTACTACTTACCTCTACGACATACTTTCCTTTGTTCACAGCTGATGTTTACAAGTATGTGGGTGAAATTATGAACGCTTGGTGACGCTGTGGGTACATTATTTACGTCCACAATTGTTGCTCTATCAGTAATATATATATATATATATATATATATATATATATATATATATATATATATATATATATACCGGTACGGTGTATATGGGACGGGTTTTACAGAGATACTTATCCCCACGCTCGTACAGCTGACGTGGAGTGTTCTATAAACTATTTATCGTTTAAGATTTAATTAGTTCAAGATTCAGGGACTAACTGTAACCAAATCTGCAATGATAAAGTAACACTAGCACCGTGGCTACATACATTTAATAAAATGAGGCACTCACAGATGCACCTCCCATGCACTACAATGTGTCGAATGGCCTGTGACCTTCACCTCAAACCAATTCTAAAATACTTATGACTTCATCCTTGCCTGATCTCTAACACTTCCACCAAGGCTGGT
>NC_137025.1:19655279-19657779 GCF_032717465.1 Coenobita brevimanus
GACACCAGCACCTACCTGTTATGCTGTGGGTAATACGCCGATGAGTAATAGTCGTCCCGATAACACATCTGACACGAAGCCTGTTTTATTACCTGGATACAAACACACACACACACACACACACACACACACACACACACACACACATATCTATCTATCTATCTATCTATCTATCTATATATGTATATATATAGACAGTATATATATATATATATATATATATATATATATATATATATATATATATATATAGGCTGCTTCCCCCAAGGAAAGGGAGGTAGCCGAGACAGGACGACTCACTCTCCATTTACTCATCCATTCAAACACATTCATTCGCATCTTAGCTCCAAAGGGGAGAACGGACAGATCCTCACCACATCACACCGCACAAAGGTCAACTGCGCAATGCAATCAGTGACATCCGCAGCAGGGCCCGACAGCAGAACTGGTTTACCCCTGCCACATCATAACAGACCCATCCCCTTACCCGCACCTGACCTGACTAGCTGATCAGACCAAATGCGGGAGAATATCCCCTCAGGGCTGCGTCATCACTTATTCATTCACAATTTCTCTCCATTTATTTCTGTCACGCACAGCCACTCTTCCTCGCTCAACAGACATCCCTCTCGCATCCAACGCTCTCTTCACACTGTCCATCCATCCTATTCGTGGTCTTCCTCTCAGCCTTACACCTCTCACATCAGATCTAGTTATCTTTTTCACCAATCGCTCATTATCCATTCTCTCTATATGCCCAAACCATTGCAACACCCTCTGCTCAACTCTACCAGCCATCTCCCAAACAACTCCAGTTCTCCTTCGCACTTCATCATTTCGCACTCGATCCATACGCGTCACTCCACACATACTCCTCAGACATCTCATCTCCATTACATTCAAACTTTTCCTCTCTGCTACACCCATATTCCATGCTTCAGCCCCATATATATATATATTTTAATGACAACACTTAATGAAATTAATTAATTAATTAAAAAAAATACTGTTTCAGTAAAAAGATTAACCTGTGACTGCGAGGTTATTGCCTCACTGTACCAACCCCTCGGGCGTTCCGGTACTCATACAGTCATAGGGAATCAACGGACGGAGAAAGTGTTACTGTGTTGCAGGCCTCTCTCTCTCTCTGATCGCGAGCGCGCACACACACACACACACACACACACACACACACACACACACACACACACACACACACACACACACACACACACCTCCTAAGGGGAAATCTACCTAACTTTCCCTCCAACACCTCGTTTTCTCCGCCCTCCTCACCCTTACCTCCCCTCCACCCCCTCCCCTCCGCCCTCTTTAATCACTCCCTTCTTCCCTCCCATCAACACTTAACCATCACCCCCTTCCCCTGTATTCCCTCCTTCCCCTCTCTACGCCTTCCCCTTCTTCCTCTAATGCATGCAATATTTTATCTCCATTCCTCTCACCATCCTAAAACTTTAGGGGGTATCACACGGTACCTCGTATCAGGAACGGCCGAGGAAGATTTAAGTGGAACGAAACTTGGACGCTCTCACACACTTTCCTTGTATCCTCTGCAAAGGACATGCTTCTCACACAGTTGCCAGAGCCCCGTCTCGCGACTGTGGAAAGTGATTGCTGTCGCTGACTCGGTAAAGAATAAGAAGCAACTTTGTTTACAAATAGGTACACATGCCGATGAGAAGTATACATCACATCACATTATCCAGGAGCCCCATCGGTTAAAATGGCTTTCGGTAAAAATGACTGGTAGCAGCTGCAGTGGAATCCTCAGTTGTAAACACGTGATTATTTTATCGACATCACAGTTTCCTCGGTATAGGAAATATTAACTCTTTATAAGGGTTTCAAAATGATTGATATTTATTCTAAAATATTAATAAGTATTCAGTGTTAAGCTAAATGTTCAGTGCTGTAGTACGATATATTCTCTGTCGAGTCGCCTGGGTTTTGGTCACACTGTTTTGCCAGTCATATCCTCGGCAGGAATCCATTCAGATGAAGTCCAAATGCTCGTGGTATCATCGGCAATTTTACCACGTTACCGTTCCGATTTACCATCGTATCCTCGGCAAACCTCGTATGAAGTGCCGTGTGATACCCCCTAAGGAACGAGTGAGGCTTCAGGTTTTTGACGGTCATGTCTTAGAAGGCAGGACACATTCATTATATATCCAGTACTTTTATTCTACAACCCAGCGGCATATAACGTCTTACCATTTCACGGTTTGTCTCAACACTCCACTTTGAAGGACTTTGCTAGGGTTCAGGCCTGTGATCCATACCCATTAGAACACAAAAGGCAATGACTATTTCATTATTTGTTTATACAACACAGAGATATTTAAATCCATCTTCTCCATTCCTCCCTCTCAATGCTCCCAATCTTTCGTTAAAAGGACTGCGTTGATGTCCAGGCGTATAATGGGACTGAACTATTATTATTATTACCTCCGCCAAGGAGGTTTTCACTCCTGCCCGT
>NC_137025.1:19665279-19667779 GCF_032717465.1 Coenobita brevimanus
GTGGAGGGACGTTCTTTTTGTGATACCGAGCGATCAGATGATTTATGTATACCTGCTGTAAATATATACCAGGCTGGGGCAATTAACTGTCAATACAAGCAGATATTTGCGCCACACCTTAATTAGGCGAAACATCTGATACAAATGCACACACTGCTGTAGGGAAGTCTAGCGAGTATCATCTGTTGTGCTGTACGCTGTGTAGGTAGGGCAGTTGAACAGCGTCATCAACTTCCACTCATCTCCAACTGTCGATGCTGTACAGAGTAACGGGATGCAGCTCGTACGGTAATTACGGCTATAAACGGTAACCACCTGTACTGAGGACTGTTAGTGTGCGGTGTAGTGTAGCCTAAGACGTGTAGAAGAAAAAAAAGTGGGGGGAGCGTCTAGCGTGAGAGTATTATGGCTGGAAAGGAAAAGATTATTTTTGATAAAAGAACAACGACCTGAATGTAGATGAGCGGATATTTTGAGACTGAAAATATGTATACATCAACATTTTAAAGAGGAAGTGAGAGTATTATGGCAGATAGATCTTGCTGACGGGAATAAATGGATCAATGAAGAGTACCTTATAATTACAACGAAAAAAAATAATCTACAAATATGAGGATTATGAAAGTGAGCGTACGTGTGAAGCAAAATGATACAGTACATTCCAGGATGATACATGTGAAGTGCGAATGACGGGCAAAGGAACTGTGTGAAACATGGTGCAATAGGAATCTGAGGCGGATTATCGTGAGTTGACTGACTTCTAACAGCCAGCCCTTAACAGTCCGCTATTGACATTACACCTTGATATTCTCGTGTATGCTATTTCTTATTATGCAGACAGTGTAGTTTATAATAGTAATATGCCTGCGACTAGGAAGATGTTCTAGTCTAAGTCTATGAAGAAATTAATAAACCTCCGAGGAAGAAATGCTAACAGCTTCCTCTAGCCCACGATAATATGACCTTCAGGCCAGAAAGTAAGACTGTCATACTCCTTCACTAACTCTTAACACCTTCACCATGAGGCACACCCGGCATCATATTAGTACCCACACCATGTCAGCACACGGGATATTGGGAACGAAGAGCTTCGTTTCACTTCTAACCATCTATATTAGTTCCCTTAATGAGGCGGTTAAATGTTGATTACGCATCTTATGCATAAGAAAGTGTAGCTACCGAAAGTAGTTAATAATAATAATAATAATAATAATAATAATAATAATAATAATAAAATAACAGCAGCAACAACAGTAACTGATAAATAATAATAATAATAATAATAATAATAATAATAATAATAATAATAAACAGAATTAACTGAGCTAACCCAGTAGGCCAGGCTCACAGTGGGTGGTAAATACAGCAGCGGTCACATCTTTCAGATATCCGTCGGGATGATCATTACAGAAGGCCATGGTAGCTCCAGCCTCAGGTACAACTTCCCACACCCTCCTGTACACAGGAGTTAAGAAAGTACTTGCAACACACACGCTGGGCGGTGGGGTCACAACGTATCCTTGGCGACATGCGAGGAATGTCTGTACGTGGGTAGTAATTCTCCCACTCTTCGCCTAAGGGACTGGAAGAATATCGGTATTCACTCACAATTTTTAAAAATTAATGAATGAGCAAAGAAATGAACATATGCAGCCATAACAAGGTCTGGAAGTTAATAAACTCTGCCTCTAACAATGCAAGAGGAAGTTTATCCTGTAAGTGTTAATTTTAAAGGAAAAAATGGTAGTAATACGAGTGTTAGGAAAAGCGTCCAGTGGTGAATGGCCAGGATGACTGACAGACACCAAGTGGACAACAACACGGCCACTGTCAGGGCAGGGGTTAAGCTGCGAGTCTGGCGAAATGTTAACATTTTCTTTATCGTGTCACGGCGGGGTACATGTACAGCACGCCGTCCAGTACCCCACCCCTTGCATCCGCCGACGGCCGCTGCTGATGGCGCGGTGACGCCCATATACTCGGGCCTCGGTCGACCCTCCTGCGCGATTGTATAAACGTCCCTCCATAGCTTTCAAAAGGAGGATGGTGGACTGCAGAGGGGCATTATCAGCCTGCAGTCCACCGGGATAATGTCCAGATGAGCCACAGCAACAAAAAATAACAATCCGTTGACTCTCTCTCTCTCTCTCTCTCTCTCTCTCTCTCTCTCTCTCTCTCTCTCTCTCTCTCTCTCTCTCAAATTCCTGTTATTTATACTTTTTTATTGCCTTAGGGATACTTAACCAGCTGGAAGGGTCAAACATAACCCACAATAATTCCGTCACTTGATATCCCTCCTCACGCTGCAGAAAATCGCTTGATGGACGAAAGAATAAAATGAGGTGTACGTCACGTGATCCAGGCAGCCACCACACTCATGCACCGGGGCGTGGGGGTGCGGGGCTGAGAAGAATGTACAGTCGAACCCAAAAAGTGATGGCAGAGTCTCAGTAAGGTTAGAGTAAACGCGCAATGGTTTGGTGTGATCGCGCTAACCTGT
>NC_137025.1:19670279-19682779 GCF_032717465.1 Coenobita brevimanus
AAATCTAGGAGTATAATCATTTTATTTGGGAAGAGAGGGGGGCGGGGTAGCCATTTGTGTAAAACATTTATTTAATTGTTAGAATAAAGGAAATATTAAAGTCAGTCGGGATACTGGAAGCAACTACGTTGAAATTAATAATAATTACAACGAGAAATTAGTCTTAGGAGCTATATATATATATAGGCCTCCAAAATTAAGCAAAGAAAATAACCAATAGATATCTTTGCAAGGAGATAAAGAAAGTAGCACAATCCAGCTCAGTAATTCATTGGGAACTTTAGCATGCCTAGGATAGACTGGCAGCATCTGACAGGGGATACAAAATCAGAAGAATTTTTAAAAGCTGTGCTGGATAATTTCCCTTGTCAGTATATCAGGGAGCCCACTAGATGTAATAAGCAGCTAGATTTGCCTTTTTATGTAACAGAAAAAACTATTAATGATCCAGAAGTTGGCGGACGACATGGAAAAATCGGTCATGAAGAAATTAAGTTCTTATTTGGTTGGAATGACTGTTGTACTGGAACCGCTCGAGTGTCCCTAATTTTCGTCTGGGGGATTTTGATGGAGTAAGAGCTTATTTCAGAACCGTAATCCATAAGGAGACTGGCTGCTTTAGGGAGAGTGAGGTCACTGGGAAAACTCAGGTCATACAGTAGGTAAGGGACAGGATATAGGTGCTAATGTGTAGCTCAGGTCACGGAGATTAATTCTGGGTAGGTACCACGTAGCCGTTCCTTTCAGTGAGAAATATGATTAGTAAATATAATAAACAGAAGCCAGGATAGATATATCTCGTCAAAAGTGTTTAGAACGAATATTCAAAGCCTAGATGGTTAAACAACACACTAAAATTTCTCATCGGCCAAAGAAAAGTAATATACAGAAAAATAAAGAGGATAGGAACACGTACGTACCTGGGACTCTATTCTGAATAGAGAAGTACAGACGGAGATACAGAAAGCAAAGCGAGATTATGAAATAAAGGTGGGACGAGAAACGAAAGAAAACCCAAAGGGTTTTTATCAACTGTGCCGTACGAAAAATAAAGATACGATAGGACCTCTGAGAACAGAATCAGGTAAAACCACCATTGAAGATCTTAAAATGTGCTCTGTCCCAAATAATTATTTCGTATCAGCATTTACCGAGGAAAATCTGGACCTCATCCCTCAAGCAACAGTTATTAACGATACGAATATTCTTAGTAAAATGACCATTAATAAGGACGAAGTAATGACAAAAAAAAATTAGATAAAGCCCCCCAAATCCCCAGGTCCGGATGATATATATACAAAAAATATATAGAAAACAAAGGAAGAATTATACCACCCAATTTCAGAGTTATTTAATGATTCTTTAAGTTCAGGAGAAATTCCAGAGGCACGGAAGACCCATTTTTAAGAAGGGTGACTAATCAGCTGCGTCGAATTATCGACCGAGAAGTTTAGCATAAAATGTTAGTCAATTTTGGCAAATAAAATCAGAGAGCACCTTGGAAGACCCTCTGATAAAGGAAAGTCAACACGGATTTATGCAAGGACGATCCTGCCTCACAAACTTAAATCAGTTTTCTTGGAGGTCTGTGAGGCGGTGGATAGCTATAAATCTTATGATATTATTTAGGCTATCTGGACTTTAGTAAAGCTTTCGAATGGGTGCCACACGAAAGGTTAGTTAGGAATGTTCGAGCACACAGTATAGACGGTGATATCTTAAAGTGGATAAAATTCTGCTGATGAGACGAAAACAGCGTTTTAATAAATGGTACTATGTCGGGTTGGGGACTGGTAACTAACGGTATACCACAGGGGCCAGTACTCGGCCCCTTACTGTTTATTATAGATATCAACGATCTAGACTTAGGAAGCACTAGCAGTATTAGCAAATTTGCCAATGACACAAAAATAGGACGTATCAGTAACTCTATTAACGACTGTATTAAAAAGACGTCAGTGTATTGTCCAATGGTTTGAAGACTAGAAAATGGAATTTAACGTAGGAAAGTTAAGATACTTAGCATGGGCAAGGCTATTGCAGACATTAAATACAACTTAGATAATCAAGAAACTGATAAATAGGAATGCGAGATATCTAGGAGTCATTGTCAGTAAAGACCGTAAACCAAGGCAACAGTGTATAAATGCGAGAAATGAAGCAAACTGGGTCCATCCTAGGATTTATTTCGCGAAGCGTGAGCAATACACCTAAAGTAATATTACGGTTTTAACTAGCATTAATAAGGCCACATATAAATCATGCCTTGAAGTTTTGTTGTCCGTACTACATAAAATGTATGTATATTCGTCAGAAAATGTTAAGAGAAGAATGACAAAAATTATGATATTCGGAACCTCTCATGTGACGACACTGAAAAGACTAAATCTGCACACACTAGAAAGGCGTAGAGGACGGGGAGGTGGATTGGTGAATAAATAGGGAAGATATTAGCAAGGCACTTAATGTGAGTATACAGGAGAGAACTACAGTAACAGATTCAAATTACCGTAGATAAATTAAGTTTTAATAAGGAAAAAGGTAGAAATGGACTTGGGAATACAGTAGTTGATGAATAGAATAAACCACCTATACTTTTTTTTTTTTTTAATTGAGGCGAAGATGCATTTGACAGGTTGGTGATGATTGGCTGAATGCAACATGTCCGAATAACATTTACTAGCCCAAATTTCCCCCTCAGATATATGTTGCCAATTAATAATGCTAACGAGTACCGGTAAAGAGATTATGAAGTACCGGTACCGTAATGTTGAATTCAGCCAATCATCATCAACCTGTCAAGTGCATCTTCGCCTCGATAAAAAAAAAAAAAAAAAAAAAAAAAACAGTATAGTGATGTAGTTGCTGTCCCTTCCACTGAGTGTCAGGCATAAGCTAGATACCGTTAGCATATGACAAGTAAGGGTTGGATATCAAAAATCTCCTAATGACCAGTACTAATTCATTATTTTTCCCTTTCAGGTTGCCCTATGATAGTCTCTTTTCTCCTCTCGCACTTTCCTATAAAATGTCCACGACGGTTTGTCTATACTGCATGGTGTTCCTTCTGACTTTTTCCTGCCGTTTCCAGCTGGAGGGTTTCGTGGGAGGGGGAAAGCCTTCTTTACTATCTGTCTTACTCGAGAAGTTTACTCTTGTAGGAGCTGCCTAGCATGGGCCAACTGGGTCTACTGCAGCAGTCACCTCCTCTTATGTTCTTAGGCCTGTATCACGGAGTGGGACTCCTGACGCACGTATTTGTTTACAGTGAAAGTTTGGCAGGCTTGGCAGACCATGACTCTCCACGCCAGTTACGTCTACAGGAATTTAAAAATGGTCGTAACTTAGCAGTACCTATGATCACATGTTACCTGCAGCAGCACATTTATATCCCTAAATGCGGTCCTGTTCGCGAAGCGTTTTCTTATTATAAAAAAAAAAAAAAGTTTATTTATTTTCAGATTCCGAACCACTCGACCTGTCTCATAACCCCGGAACTACATATCCAGGGTCCTTGTATGACGAAATAAACAACAATAGTATGTATCTACATTGAGGGTCTTACATTCGTCAGATCAGGAAGACGGTGAAACAGCGGTGAAGCAGGGAAGAGAACAATCTCTCTCTCTCTCTCTCTCTCGTTAGGGTCTAGATAAGGACCACTGAGACATTAAATTATTCCCTCTGAAAATTCCCAATGAATCAATAAAGGCAGTGTAGGATAAAGGGAAGCCTCACTACAATTCCTTACTTTACTATATATATATATATATATATATATATATATATATATATATATATATATATATATTTATCTATCTATATCTATATCTATCTGTCTATCTATCTATCTATCTATCTATCTATCTATATATATATATATATATATATATATATATATATATATATATGGTACAGTATTTACTGTATATAATAGCTCGTTAATTTACACAAGTACTGTACAAACCCGAACAGAATGTAACTAACAGGAGGGAAACAACTCGGCATATGGCGGGAATGCGAATCTTACATGAATCAAAGTGAATATCAGAAGGTTACAAATCGACCATAAAATACATGATGCAGAGCTAGTGTGAGAGTAGCATAAAACCATCAACAAGCTGATCACACAATGTAGCTGACATCGCTGGCAATGGCTAACACAAAAACGCAAGATACAACTGGAATAACCTCACGTTGCCATCTTGGATGATCCTGGGAACTTATACAAATATACTAGTACTCGTGCAAAAGATGAACAGCACGACGGGGAGAGACAAGAGAAGATATGGGTAGGCAGGGGAGAGAGGGGGAGTAGCGTGATTCACCGCTCTGCTGCAGAAAAAATGTGGGCATTCTGGCCCCACCCTCTCGTTATCCCCAACCTCTCGTTAGAAGGAGGCAGGTCACGCCCACGAAATTCTTCTTGATCTATTACACCTGGACCCAACTCCTCTCACACTACCACCCCGCGTTGCTTCTCTCTCTCTCTCTCTCTCTCTCTCTCTCTTTCTGCGGGTAGCATTACTTATTTCTTTGAGTATGTCGTAATTATATTTATGACTAGTTTATGAATAAATTAGTTTCAAACACAACTATTGATATTTCCAGTTTGAAATCGTGCGGAGATTGGCTGCCAGAAGTGGTAGGAAAAGTATGGAATTGTGTTTGTCTGCTTTATAATCCTTCACCTCAAAGCCTGTCCAATGAGATTACCATCACTATATTAGGTAATTACTACCAAAATAAATCACATACCGGTTCGGGTCGCGTTAGAATTCCTTCATCGCGTTAACGAGCATGATGCCTCGTGTGAAATCAGAGCCACTCATTTCAGGCATGTCAGCTGATGGGAAGTACTATGACAACGTTCATAATATAATTCGTCAGGTTTCATTTGACATCGGACATTGCAAGGGAGATACTATCGTCCGTGTCCATACAGACCCAGAGATTATGAAAATTAATCAACTAATACATATTTTTTTTTTTTTTACATGCGTTCGATTTTATAACCAACTTAAGATATAATATATTTATTTTGGCTCAGGCATTCAGTCTACTTCCGTAAGTTATTTACACACACACACACACACACACACACACGAGCAAGCAGATTAGAGATGGCTTTTCAGAATGAAATTGATGAAATCAAGAAACAGCTGCACTGGCAGAAGGAAGAAATAGAAAAATTAGGAAATGAAATCAAGAAGAAAGACACAACAATAGATGAGCTGACAGTAGAGGTGGGGTCACTTAAGAGGAAAATTAGTGAAATGGCAAGTACAGTAGTCAACCACGAGAGTATTATGGAAGAGTTCAGAAATGATACAGAGACAATTAGGCAAGCAAGCAATCTGAGAGATCAGAGCAGTGATATTGAGGAGAAGATAACACAGGTAAATGAAGCTACAAAAATGATGTGAAAACCACATATGCTGAAATGGAGAAAGTAAAGAAAGACTTAGAAACAAGGGTGGAAGAAATAAGCATTAAAAAGGAAGTGAAAAGAATAATCCTAAACAATCCTAAATTAGTCAGAGATTCAGCAGATATCAACAAATCTATAGTAATCACTGGTATAGAAGAGGAAGAAGTAAGAAACAAGATCTCAAGAGACAAAAAGGAGATGGCAAATGTAATGAGCATATTGAAGAAAGTATCAGAGGAAATCTGTAGTAAAGACATAGAAGAACACAAAAGGTTAGGGAAATACGAGAGAAATAAGTCAAGGGCCCTAAAGGTAACCTTACAGAGTGTGAACACTGTGGAGGAGATACTAAAAAAAACAAAGAAACTCATGGAAAAAGAGGATTTCAAAAATGTATGGATAAAAAGATGCCTAACACAAGAGGAACTGGAATTACTGAAAGAGAAGAGGGAGGAAGTAAAAACAAAGAACGAGGGAAGATCAGAGGAGGAGAAGAATACATTTTTTTTTTTTACAAAGTAGTCGGATTGCAGGTTCGAAAGTGGTACATAAACAGGAGGGAATAAAAAGGTAGTAGAACCATGTCATGACAAGTATATAAACAAGATGATTAAGTTGATGTACTCAAATGTGGATGAAATCGTATCTAAATTATTAGAGATGAATGATTATATCAGAGAAAATGAACGACATATAATATGCCTAACTGAAACAAAATTAACACCAAGGATATCAAATGACATCCTAACCTTAGAGGAATATAATATATGAGGAAGAGATAGGAACTTAAAAAAAGGAGGAGGAATTATAATATTAGCAATAAAAACTCTAAAAGTCAAAGAAATAAAACTAGATATACCCTCACAAGTAGAACTGATTGCAGTAGAGATCAATACATCTGAAGGGAAAGTAACTGTAGCCAATATGTACATGCCACCCAGATCAAATACATGGGAAAGAGGCGAATATGAGGATCTGGCAGAGAGTACAATTCAGAGTTTAAGAGCATTACCACATAAAATGGAAGAAAAATCGGAAAGAATTATACTAACTGGAGATTTTAATACAAATATAAATTGGAATACTCTAGATATAATACGCCAAGAAAGCTGTTTGGACCAAAAGCTCCTGGACCTTGTGCAAGAGTTTTTCCTAACGCAATATGTAAGGGAAAGCACCAGAAAAAGAGGACTCGATGTACTCTCAGTGCTAGATCTCATATTTACTAGGCAAGAAAACGATATTGACAATTTAATATATCACCCTCCATTCGGCAAAAGTGACCATGCAGTACTAAATTGCAGCTTCAGGATTGCATATGACAGTTAACAGCAATGAAAGTTACAAAAAGTGCCTAAATTATAAAATGGGAAACTATCTATCTATCTATCTATTGCCAGACGCCTCAATCCCGTTTGGGGTGGCCACAAACAAATCGCCTCCAAGTCGCCCTGTTCCGCGCCATTTCACTGCCCTGCTCTCAACTCACACCCCCCTCTCTCATATACCTCTCCACCCCATCCCTCCATCTCATCCTCGGCCTCCCCCTCCCTCTTTCCCCCTCCACCTCACTCACATACACTCTCTTCGTCAGTCTTTCACCCTCCATCCTCTCCACATGGCCAAAAGAAGTACTTCTTAGAAATTGATTGGGAAAAGGAGCTTAGAGGACAAGATTTAAATGCTATATATACAAAATCCTGTGAACTTTTTGAAATAGGAGTCCAGAAGTATATTCCACAGCACAAAGAAGCAGAAAAGAAAATAAAGAAATGGTTCAATAAAGAATGTAAAAAATCACAAGAAAAAAGAGATTTGTTGTGGAACAGATACAGAAGACACAATAGTGAAAGGGCGTATAATAATTACAAACAGGCAAGAAACGATTATACAAGAATAAGGAGGGCAGCCCAAAAACAGTTTGTGGAAGACATTATAAGTAAAAGTAGTGATCAACCAAAGCTATTTTACAGCTACATCAGAAGCAAAACCAAAGTAAAAGATAAAATACAATCCATTACTGATGAGGGGATCGCCTATACACAAGAGAAAGATATTTGTGAAGCACTAAACAAGAATTTCCAATTAGTTTTTACAGAAGAAAAAATTTTTGAGAGGGATTATGTGGAACATTCATGCCCACACATATACCAGATATACAAATATCAGAAAAAGTAATACAGGAGGAGTTAGGTAAATTAGACAGAGGAAAAGCAAATGGTCCTGATGAAATTTCATGTTGGGTGCTACATGAATGTGCGAAGGAGTTAAGTAAACCATAATTTTTAACTATCAAGGAATCCTTGAGACAAGATAAACTAGCTGATATTTGGAAGGAAGCAAACATTGTTCCCTTATTCAAGAAAGGAAATAGACAAAATCCACTCAACTACCGACCAGTATCACCAACCAATGTTGTAAGCAAGTTATTTGAAAAGCTGGTAAGAAAAGCTTGGGTAAATTATCTAGAACACAATATAATAACAGAAAGACAGTTTGGTTTCAGAAAAGGAAAATCATGTGTTACTAATCTGTTGAGCTACTATGACAGAGTAACAAACACAATACAGGAAAGGGAAGGATGGGTGGACAGTATCTATTTAGATTTCAAGAAAGCTTTTGACACAGTACCACACCAAAGACTTATGGAAACTGTACCATCATGCAGGAATTCGAGGCAAACTGTTTTGTTGGATGCAAGATTTTCTCAAAAAAAGAGAAATGAGAACAGTACTAAGGGGAAATTACTCATAATGGAGAGAAGTGACTAGCGGAGTTCCACAGGGCTCAGTGCTGGCACCAATCATGTTTTTAGTGTATATAAATGATATAGACAGAAACACTGGAAATGAAAGCTATCTAAGTATGTTTGCCGATGATGCAAAAATACAGAGGTCAGTTACTAATGCAGACTCTTGTAAAGAGATACAAGAAAAAATAAATAAACTTCACGAATGAAGGAATACATGGCAAATGGAATTCAATGTGGACAAGTGTCATGTAATCAACTTTGGTAAAAGTGGAAAATAACCTGATTGGGATTATAAGTTAGGAAATAAAACCCTATACACATCAGAAGGAGAGACGGATCTAGGTATGATTATTAATAATTGACTATCTCCGGCTGACCACATCAGTGAGACTGTACGTAACATGCATACACTGCTTGCTAATATGAGAATAGCGTTCACATACATAAATGAAGACATGCTGAGAAAGACAATAACATCATTCATCAGACCAACCCTGGAGTATGCATCAGTAGTCTGGAGTCCTCATCTCAAAAAACAAATGGATAAGTTTGAAAAAGTTCAAAGGGCCGCTACAAGATAGGTACCAAGCTTAAGGGATCTAAGCTACGAAGAAAGACTAGAAAAACTGAATCTGCCTACACTATAGAGTAGGAGAGAAGAAAAAGAGGAGACATGATTATGATATATAAATGCATATCAGGGAAGGAGAAAATAGACATGAATGATTACATAACCTATGGGGAAGCATCAGCAAGAGGACACTGCATAAAAAGAGAGGTGATAAAGACGTAAGGATATTTAGTTTCGCAAACAGAGCAGTTGATCAGTGGAATGCACTACCGAATGAAATAGTGTGTGCCCAAACAATTCACAAATTTAAGGATATGTACAATAAATATGGTTCAAGACACGGGACAGTACGAGCTTGACTCATTCCTGTAAAGATAAAATTAGGTAAGAACAATTAGGTAAGAACACACACACACACACACACACACACACACACAGAGTCACCTTGTCCCAGGTATTGCGTGGGCACATAAACCTTTGGCATATTTACGACCTAGCTTGGTAACTAGACAGTGGTTGGTTTAGGTGTTATGTCACGGACATACCTGTAAGTCTTCTGTTACAGTAACATCCCAGGACACCAAAGAATCGACTCAGTGAGAGGTAAAACAAGCAGTGACGACGACAGAGCATAATCGCTTCAACACACACACACACACACACACACACACCGCTCGCTGGTGCAGTGGTAACGCTCTCGCTTGCCATCTGGTAGACGGGAGTTCGCGCCTCGCTCAGGTTACGAAAAGTTTCACTGACGAAGTGGGTGGTTACTGTCCCCCTAGAGCAAGGGGACGGGTGTGTTCGTGTGTGAAGGTCACAGCCTTGCCCTCAGATCGGACTATATGAGCTCTCAGCTCCCTTCCGGGAGGGTAAAAGCTGACGATCGCGACCATCAAGTGATCTTGACCGACCCGGTGAATTAAATTACACACACACACACACACACACACAATTACCTCGCAGTTCCGACCCCCCCCCCCATACAAAAGTACCGTGCAGGAAGGGTCAGTGGAGATCCCTGCCCACCGCTCGATAGGGCTAAGCGACACTATTCAAGCACCATTATGGTTTATGTACTTTGAAACCGGCGAAGATTTCCGTCCTTTTGCGGCTTAGTTCCGTAGCTCAGGGGCAGAGCAAGACAATACTAAGGTCCTGCACCCTTCCCAAAGCACTCATTTGTACCTAGCACCTTATTTTAGTATTAATATCTTGCTACAGCTCAGTATTCAAGATCGAGATGGCAACTTTACGCTTAGTTAAAGTAATGAAAGTATAATGTACGAGACCTCCTGACCTCAGCCGTACCCTGTTTCATTTCACCTCTGATTCATGTCCCCACTGACAAAACTTGTGCTCTGCCTCTACACCCCATGCAATGTAAATGTGGAAAATCTGGGATGGGATGATGTAACCCCCATCTCTCCCTCTCTCTCTCTCTCTCTCTCTGAGCCAACAGCCTTTTTACTTCGATGACATCCCTTTCCCACTCCACAGCTTGCGGAAGGAGCGGTCGAGGCACGACCTTTTACCAGGCGGTAGAGGTTAAAAAAAAAAAGAAAAAAAAACTATAGTAGCCTAGTAACCTGGAGCGTTAGATATATTTCTTAGGGCTAACTAAGGTATTATCTGCGTTTGGTGGGAGCCTCTACGTCGCACAGTCTCCTGCAGTGGAGTGGGGCGGCACAATTTCGCGTTTTTTTTCCCTTGGTGTTACAACACAGTTTTACTAGTATACGAGGTTTTTCACTCTGGAAGGAGTTAAGATATATTTTTCATTAACCTCTTCACTATGGCTAATATTGTTATACGAATATTCTTGTTATTTTCATACAATTACATTAAGCTCGGGAGAGACTTTTCGATCTGGAGAGGTTGGATACAGTCATCACTACTCCTTCACCACTTGGGTCCTCTCCTGAGCTGGGTGAGATCGTATGGCAGAAGCACGATTAAAAATATAAATAACGTTCTCGGACCAAAAGGGTTGAGTCCTTCCAGTTCGGGACGTCCTTCCAAAGCTGAGTTAAACTGGCTGGCAGACGCAAGACTCAAGTAACCTAACAAGTACGTTCTCGAGCCGACAGGGATAAATGTACTCTATGTTTCATAGGAGGCCTCGTTTAGCTTTTCCATGGCGATTTATTTCTTGTGGACAAAAAAAAAAAAAAAAAAAAAAAAGTCCTGAACTGAGACTCGAACTCAAATCATCGCCAAACTTTAATTAACTCTTTCCTGACCCTCATATATCCCCCAATCTTCATGGGAATCTGTCCATAACTTTTTGAGATATTTTGTGGCCAAAGACACAACCAAAAATGAAACTGCCATAGGGAGAGCACTTGCCGGATGGATCCGATTGTGTCTGACGTTAGACATTGCCACCCTCTATGTGTCTACAGAATTTCGTAAAGATCCGATGAGAATTGACGGATATACGAATTTTTGAAAATCTGCCTAATGTTAAAGACTGGGATTCAACCCCCCACCCGGCCCACGGCCTTTGATCGATTTTGAAAAAAAAAAAAAAAAAAAAAGGCTTCCAGGGTTTATGTTTATCTACTGTACCTTCTGATTTTTTTTTTTTTTTTTTCAGAACGATTGACCCAAAATTGTGATCTGCAGAGTGCAGACAAACAGACAGACAGCCAAACATATGGAACTAACCAACATGCTTGCCGAATCGCAACAAACAAAACAGTTCGAACCGGGACTCGAAATCTGATCACCATCAATATTTAATAAACTTTTCCTTGGCCCATGACCGACACATGCACAAAATTTCATTGAAGTCCACTTTCTGAGCTACCTTGTGAACAGACGTGCAGACAAACAGGGGTGAAACATTCTCCCAATTTCGCTGGCGGAGGTAATGTACATCGTTAGACATTACCCATCCAGTCCGATGACACATTTTAAATTTTATTCTTACTAGCTTCTGATGCTCGTACTTGCTTGGTGAGCAAACTTAGGTTGTGCTGGATTAACAGAAATTTGCAAAATAACCAACAAAAACAGTTTCCCTCAAGTTAAAATCGTGTAACGTAGCCTACAGGCAGAAAGAATAAACCAGAAAAAAAGAAAAGAAAAAAAGAATGTCACAGGACTTAAGGCAAAAAATAAACCGGCCATTCTCGGAGGTAAAATGAAGACAGTCGAGTCAGGGTCTCGGTGCAGTAAAACATTAGCGCGTTTGTTCTAGCCTGACAGCTCTTTACCAGGTCAGTTGATGGCCAAGTGTCGGCAAGCTGAAGGGTCGATTTGAATATCACCAAGGACCAGCTTTGTCATTTATAATAATAATAATAATAATAATAATAATAATAATGATAAAAAGTCGAGTTTATCTTATTAACCTTCATCTCTTCGGCGCTTAAGTTAGCCTTGTCAAAATGGCGATACCTACAGCAGATCAATATGGCTACACAGAAAACATGGAAATCCCAAATCCGTCTCATCCTCTTTACTTAAAAGTGCGGGAGTAACCCACCCGATAAAGAATCAGCAGAAAAGTATATGCCGAGATTGGGTATTCAATATTTTAGGGGGAAAATTACTACAGTTCTTTCGCCTGCCATTGATGTTCGTTGTTTTACAGTCAACGTCACGCAGTTCACAGCAGAAAAATGTTATGCAACGGCTCTACAATCTACATCCTTTCCATAGCACTTCCTCGTGATTAGCGTTGTTAGTGTTAAAAATAAAGCAAAACTCAGCCCTCGATTGGGATGTTAACTTTAGGC